>NC_064630.1:814638773-814941803 GCF_023864275.1 Schistocerca cancellata
TCGAGCGGGATTTTGCTCTTTTCTTTTCCTTTTTTTTTCTTTCTTTTTTTTTCCACCTTCGTCGTTTTCTGTCTACTGGATTTGTACTTTCTGCCTGAAAGCATGGATCTGTTCCTCCGGAAAATGCGCTGGAGGTGGGTCAGCTCCCTACATCCTCACGCTGTGGACGATTATGGCACTTGGCAGCGTAGGGATACAAATGAGTGTGGGTGAGGTTTCTGTACACACTGTGCCCTGTACTGCCGTTGGTACCGAGCGATGTGGCGCATTGGTCAGCACAATGGACTCACATTCGGCAGAGCGACAACTCAAACCCGCGTCGGCCATCCTGATTTAGGTTTTCCGTGATTTCCCCAAATCACTTCATGCTAATGCCGGCATGGTTCCTTTGAAAGGACACGAGTGATTTCCTTCCCCATCCTTCCCTAATCCTATGGAACCGATGACCTCGTTGCTTTGTGCCACCCCTCCATCCCCCCCCCCCTTATATCAACCAACCATCCATGTGCGGTCCCCTCTGTACATGACTAAGACGTCCAAAAAGGGAGTGGACCGTTCTCTGGTTGCAAATGAAGTCTTAAACCTAACCTTATGTGGTTTCTCCGTTCCCTTCCACCTCCCTAGTGTATATGGTACTAGGATACAGTGAATTATGATGGTGGATGAACTCGCGAAATATTTCACTCCCGTGTCATAAACATATCCGAAAAAGCATGTAGGCTTCAGTGCTGTTGTATCCAGAGCTATCTTGTCAGTCCTCCATAAATAAGTTTGCCACAACTGACAATTGTCGCCATTGAAGAGAATGAACATATTCGAGGAGATTAATAATTGTCGGGTTGAATTTCTCCGTGATCAACTTGCGCGAATCAGTAAACACCACTCTGGCGAAGAGGGATACTACGTAAAAGCTCACACTAAGATTCTGGTCACGGAGGTTTAGTTTTGAACCTGTTGAATGAAATGTACAGAGTTGCTGATATGGTGCTGACATTTACCGGTAAATCAGACTTGTACTGAAGAGTATAATTATGGCAGTTACATTTAAATTTACACTAACTCTTCTTGTCCGGTATGCTCATGCAACGAGTTCCGGCAAAACCACGTGCAGGACGACGAGACGTGAGACGCTACAACGGTCGTGAGTCAGGAAAATTTCTCGTGAGGTGAGAAATTGTTTTTGTGAGACTGGAGAAGGAAGCTACATTTAGGGAATCCAGCAAAGCCACATTAATATCTGTAATACTCCACTAGTAGAACTTCTCCAGTTTTTTAATCAGACTGAGTTGAAAAAATTGCCCAAGACTAATCGAACTCGCAGTTCCCACACTAGCCCCAAATGTTAAAAAAAAATCATCGTCAGATTTGAATAAATAACTTATCAAGTCGATAACTGAAGTCGTCTGGAGAATTGTTCGCAGTCTGTGCGGCTCTCCAGGCCTTGTTAATTGGTGGGTTACTGTGCGATGTGTAGAATTTTTTGATGGCCGGATAGATTGCGTCTTAAGTTCTCCACGATATTTTGGCAAAAACATTTGTTACTGTTTTCAAGTGATTCTTGATGACTGCTATTCTGTCGGAGTCGTGCTACGTTCTATAATTGTTCCAGCAGCGACATCAAACGAAAACCTTTTGATCGCCTATTACATTTAACAGGCTACCAGTTTATGACTAAAAATTTGTCCATGAGTTAGGATTTTTCCAGGAGAAACGACTTTAGGTTGGGTTTAATCTTCCTTTGCTATCATTCAGATATTTTATGTTACTAGGAAAGCGAACAAAATTTTTGTTGGTGGATATTGAAGTAACTTCTAAGCTTCTGACGGCTTTAATAATGCTTAATAAAGGTCATAATCTCCTCTCGTGTTTTAGGTCTGTACTTTACTATTCTTCTCAAATTGTGTTGGATTATTTGTGACGAATTATAGTAGCGAATATATATTGTAGTATCGTATACAAAAAGTAGCAGTTTTGGTTTTAAATGTTAATGGATGGGGGGATGGAGTCATGATGGCGCAGCCAGAATGCGTAACTCCTCGAAAAAGTACCTGCATGACGACCACAGGTGAACATGATATATTGTTCTTACTTCTCACGTTTGTGCAAGAAGTACTTTTATCTAAGCGATGAGTTACCCCAGAAAATTATTCTACGAAACACTACTGAGTGGAAGTACACATAGTATGTCTGGAGTTTCATTCGTGCAATTATAAGAAGTGCAGAAGCAGATGAACTTCATTGTTTAAGAAGCTCTGTAATAAGTTTCCTCCATTTCAAGATTTTATCGATACGTACATGCAAAAATTTTCAGCATTCTACCCGGTTTATTGACTTCAGTCCATTGCTACTTCAACTCTTTGCATGACTATGTTTGTTGTACAAAAATGAATTTAGTGTGCCTTATCCAAATCAAGGGAGAATCCACTTCCAGAGAACCGCCTAATAATTCTTTGAAAAACATAATAAACAATCAGAACGTGATATCCACTCTGCATTGGAGTGTGCGCTGGTACGAAACTTCGTGGTAATTTCAAACTATGTGCCGGATCAGAACTAGAACTCGGGACCTCTGCCTTTTGCGGGCAAGTGGTAGAGCATATTCAGGGATGTGAGAAGAACGCCATTGGAAACTAAGATTTCTAGTAATCATGCTCTCTAAAACGCATACTTTATGATCTATGAACACTTCTACATCTTCAATACTGTGAAACAAATCTGTTCCACTGAAAGTTGTTTTGTCTTTTCATATTTTGGGAGGAGGCAGTACGGGAAAAGAACGAAAAATATCTCGTAAACATAGGCCCCAAAATACATTCCTTAACAGCTACGAGCAGTTATTTAGTAGAAGAGATACGTTCCACAATAATGAAGATGCTTGTAGGTCTTACGGTATGCCCTTTACTGCACGTGTTTGCAGGTATTCTTTTCCTTGTTTTGGTGTATGCTGTCCCCTCGCAAAGCATGTAAAGCAAAGAACATGAGGTGCAAGGGGTTGTTTCAAGGTACCGAAGATGATGTGATAGTAGCCCTTAAGGTATGAATTTTACATCCCTTGTTTATTGGACTTTTCTGCTTCGAATGATCGTTCCTGTCAAATTCCTGAATATTGACCATTCCACCTGGAGCACACTGTATACTAGGAATCGGAGAGGCCCGAAACTGAACCCCGTGGGGCTCTCCTGTAACAAAAATTTTCTGCTCTTCCAACATGGTGTGAAATATTCAACATAACATGCTATATTGTGTTTGTTAAGTATGACAGAATAATTCAAACAATTTGTGTAGATAGCTATCAGTTCCATAAAACTTAAGTTTTCCTGTATTACGTGGTCTACAAAATCAAACGCTTTGTAAGACAAAAAAAAAAAAAAAAAAACCCAGCTAGCTGGCGATATTTCATCATAAGGGATTATATCATTTGGCGAGTAAACGTATAAATAGTATTCTCAATCGCGCAGCCCTTCCGGAATCAAAACTGTTATATCACAAGTAAATTGTTCTTCCTTTCAGTAATTAAAATGAAACTGGGGACTGCACCATTCGAGTGACCCGAATCTGAAATATTTAAGAAAACATTTCAGGAAACAGTACCGCACACAGCTACAGCAGACAGACTACCTTCCCGCCGCCAACCCCCTGCTGCTGGCCATCTGTACGGTGCACTCTCCCTGGCCGGCTCAGGTGTGCCGTGGGTTATGGGCTGCGCGTGGTCGATACAGGCGTTGCTGCACCAGGCTGCGATGTCCAAACGCTCCAGCCTTCTACACGTAACGACGAGTCCACAGCCGCACAGGAAAGGAATCGAATGAAAACAAGAAAATTATCGCCTGTGTAGGTTACTCGCAACTGATCGTTAGTTGCTTGATAGTGAGGTGTAGTACACATAGTAAGCATTTCTAAGCTAAAAGAGCAGCTGTGTTTCGAGTGGGTAGGTGGTTCCATGGATGTTGATAGCTTTCGCTCCTATTAAACTGAACTTATCTTCGTCAATAGTTGCTTAATTTTTCATTTCTTCAACTGTCTGTTCGCTCTAATGACTTCGACATTTACATCACTGCATACATCATTTCTTTAGTACTGATGGTGAAATGACGGCCCTGTTAATCAGTTATCAGAAATAAATGAAACAATTCCACACAGTCTGGTGAAACAAATAAATACTTGCCAGTAGATAGCTATTAAATAAACAAGGTAATTTATTTGGTGAAGCACCGTGAGCGTTTTACAAGTTGGTATAAAGTTATAAAGTTCTCAATTAAGTTTATCATATAGATCGAATCAAATATCATCCGTCTTTAGCAACTGGTTGTTTATTTAGTTTTCTAAAAATATTAACACATGGCAATTTCCAAACGGAAATATGTCCCTTATAAATGATTAATTAATGATTTGTAATATGAAGAACGCTTAACAATTAAAACGTTCACATTTCCAGTTTCGTCAGTTCATTGCCATCATCAGATGTGCTTAATCAACTAACGGCTTTGTCGTGATATATACAATCCCAGTAATGCTCTTCGAACGTCATGGAACCATATAAAATATATGAGTGAACTACGCATCATATGGTCGCAAAGTAAAAGTGTGCATAACTGAAGTTATTATACCCCCTCAGGGATTCAGCATTTATTTGCTGAGTATAGACTTGGCGACCGTGGGGTTGTTGAGCTGGTGACTGGTAGGCGCCGCCAGTCTACAGTCACCATAAGCTGTGGGCGTGCTTGAAAGACCACTGTATGGTGTGGCAGTGGAATGTTGTCTGTCACAGGTAACAGGGGTCTTGGCTTGACTGCCCGGATCGCGAGGATGGTACAAAACTCTCTAAAAAAAAATCTCATTCTCAAGGTGTTCTTTGCGCTGATGAGATGCATGGCTGTTGAGGTGGAACAGTCGTTAGCGGACAACCTCAGGGGAACCTGCCGCACCTTAGTTCTACAAGGTTTACCTAGGCACATGGGACTCTGTCTAAGTGGACCTCAGGTTCCCTAGTTGCTTGTGGGACCAAGATGGATCCTTCGATACCTTCTCTTCCTCCTCTCAACGGAAAGGATCGGCCGCTGGTCCGCACCAACACCCAGGCAAGCAAGAGGGCTCGTGTAGCCAGTCCTCCAGACTTGGGATTTACACAGACTCTCTCACTACTGCGTAACAGAATGCAACCTGGTGGCTAGAATGAGAAAAGGGAGTTTGGAGAAAGTTTCACCTTTTTTACATACAAAAAGGGTTAGATGGAATCCCTGGAACCTTAAAAACTGTCAAGCACTTGCGAAATGGGACTCTGTTTGTAGAAAGGTCCAATTCCAAACAAGTTAATACCATCGATAGAGCTCAGTTCCTCGGGGAACATGCAATAAAAAGTGAACTGCACCATCATCATCATCATCATCATCATCATCATTTAAGACTGATTATGCCTTTCAGCGTTCAGTCTGGAGCATAGCCCCCTTATACAGTTCCTCCATGATCCCCTATTCAGTGCTAACATTGGTGCCTCTTCTGATGTTAAACCTATTACTTCAAAATCATTCTTAACCGAATCCAGGTACCTTCTCCTCGGTCTGCCCCGACTCCTCCTACCCTCTAGTGCTGAATCCATGAGTCTCTTGGGTAACCTTGCTTCTCCCATGCGTGTAACATGACCCCACCATCTAAGCCTGCTCGCCCTGACTGATACATCTATAGAGTTCATTCCCAGTTTTTCTTTGATTTCCTCATTGTGGACACCCTCCTGCCATTGTTCCCATCTACTAGTACCTGCAATCATCCTAGCTACTTTCATATCCGTAACCTCAACCTTGTTGATAAGGTAACCTGAATCCACCCAGCTTTCGCTCCCATACAACAAAGTTGGTCGAAAGATTGTCTTGGTACTGACTTCCTTCTTGCAGAAGAGAGTAGATTGTAGCTGAGCTGCAGTAGCGTTCTCGCTTCCCACGCCCGGGTTCCCGGGTTCGATTCCCGGCGGGGTCAGGGATTTTCTCTGCCTCGTGATGGCTGGGTGTTGTGTGTTGTCCTTAGGTTAGTTAGGTTTAAGTAGTTCTAAGTTCTAGGGGACTGATGATCATAGATGTCAAGTCCCATAGTGCTCAGAGCCATTTGAACCATTTTTTGTAGCTGAGCGCTCACTGCATTAGCTTTGCTACACCTCGCTTCCAGTTCTTTCACTATGTTGCCATCCTGTGAGAATATGCATCCTAAGTTCTTGAAATCGTACACCTGTTCTAACTTTGTTCCTCCTATTCCTCAATCCGTTTATATTTCTTTCCCACTGACATTACTTTCGTTTTGGAGATGCTAATCATCATACCATAGTCCTTACATTTCTGATCCAGCTCTGAAATATTACTTTGCAAACTTTCAATCGAATCTGCCACCACAACTAAGTCATCCGCATATGCAATACTGCTTATTTTGTGTTCACATATCTTAATATCACCCAGCCAGTCTATTGTTTTCAACATATGATCCATAAATAATATGAACAACAGTGGAGACAGGTTGCAGCCTTGTCTTACCCCTGAAACTACTCTGAACCATGAACTCAATTTACTGTCAACTCTAACTGCTGCCTGACTATCCATGTAAAGACCTTTAATTGCTTGGAAAAGTTTGCCTCCTATTCCATAATCTTGTAGAACAGACAATAACTTCCTCCTAGGAACCCGGTCATATGCCTTTTCTAGATCTATAAAGCATAGATACATTTCCCTGTTACACTCATAACACTTCTCCATTATTTGCTGTAAGCTAAAGATCTGGTCCTGACAACCTCTAAGAGGCCTAAACCCACACTGATTTTCATCCAATTGGTCCTCAACTAATACTCGCACTTTCCTTTCAACAATACCTGAGAAGATTTTACCCACAACGCTGATTAAAGAGATACCTCTGGAGTTGTTACAATGTTTTCTGTTTCCATGTTTAAAGATTAGTGTGATTACTGCTTTTGTCCAGTCTGATGGAACTTGTCCCAACTCCCAGGCCATTTCAATTATCCTGTGTAGCCATTTAAGACCTGACATTCCACTGTATTTGATGAGTTCCGACTTAATTTCATCCACCCCAGCTGCTTTATTGCACTGCAATCTATTGACCATTTTTTCCAATTCCTCAAATGTGATCCTATTTCCATCATCATTCCTATCCCATTCTACCTCGAAATCTGAAACACTACTGATCGCATTTTCACCTACATTGAGCAACTCTTCAAAATATTCCCTCCATCTGCCCAAGGCATCCACAGGATTAACCAGCAGTTTTTCTGACCTGTCCAAAATACTTGTCATTTCCTTCATACCTCCCTTTCGAAGACTGCTAATTACACTCCAGAATGGTTTTCCAGCAGCTTGAACCATACTCTCCAACCTGTTTCCAAAGTCTTCCCACGATTTCTTCTTGGATGCTGCAATTATCTGTTTGGCTTTGTTTCTTTCTTCAACATAACTTTCTCTGTCTACCTGGGTTCTGGTATGTAGCCATTTTTGATACGCCTTCTTTTTCCTTTTACAGGCTGCCTTGACTGTATCATTCCACCAAGCAGTTTGCTTCATCCTACTTTTACACACTACTGTTCCAAGACATTCTTTAGCCACTTCTAGTACTGTGTCCCTGTACCTTGTCCATTCCTTTTCCAATGACTGTAATTGACTACATTCAAGTAACTGGTACCTTTCTGAGATCGCTGTTATGTACTTGTCCCTGATTTCCTTATCCTGAAGTTTCTCCACTCTTATCCTCCTACATGTGGACCTGACCTCCTGCACTTTCGGCCTCACAATCCCAATTTCACTGCAGATTAAATAATGATCAGTGTCATCAAAGAATCCCCTGAATACACGTGTGTCCCTCACAGCCTTCCTGAATTCCTGATCTGTTATTATATAGTCAATGACAGATCTGGTTCCCCTGCCTTCCCAAGTATACCGGTGAATGTTCTTATGTTTAAAAAAGGAGTTTGTGATTACTAAGCCCATACTGGCACGGAAATCCAAGAGTTGTTTCCCGTTCCTGTTGGCCTCCATATCCTCTCCAAATTTACCCATAACCTTTTCATACCCTTCTGTTCGATTTCCAGTCCTGGCGTTAAAATCACCCACGAGCAGAACACTGTCCTTGTCCTTTACTCTAACAACTACATCACTGAGTGCCTCATAAAAACTATCCATCTTATCTTGATCTGCCCTTCACCATGCGAATATACTGACACAATCCTAATTTTCTTGCTAGATACTGTAAAATCTATCCACATCAGTCGTTCATTTACATACCTTATTGCAACTACGCTGGGTTCCATTTCTTTCCTGATGTAAAGCCCTACACCCCATTGTGCTATTCCTGCTTTGACTCCTGACAGGTAGACCTTGTATTCTTGTATTCTCCCACTTCCTCTTCTTTCTCACCCCTTACCCGAATGTCACTAACAGCTAAAACGTCCAGCCCCATCTTACTTGCAGCCTCTGCCAGCTCTACCTTCTTCCCAGAGTAGACCCCATTGATATTAATAGCTCCCCATCTCATTACCATTTGTTTGCCAAGTCGTATCTTAGGAGTCCCTGGTTTGTCAGTTAGAGGTGGGACTCC
Source organism: Schistocerca cancellata (assembly GCF_023864275.1). Taxonomy (NCBI): domain Eukaryota; kingdom Metazoa; phylum Arthropoda; class Insecta; order Orthoptera; family Acrididae; genus Schistocerca; species Schistocerca cancellata. The sequence goes on from NC_064630.1 coordinate 814,647,354, forward strand.
GTCACCTCCAAAGGTCCGAGGCATTTTGCTCTGATTGTTGCCAGCATCATATTTAAAGTACCAGGGAAGCAGGTTGCTAGCCTTACTTGCCCCGAGTCCCATTGGGTTTTACCCCTAACGGCTGAGGGACTAACCGGTGGATTTGGTAGTCTTTGCCGTATAAGCACAAAGGTGACCACGACTCAGAATATGTCCGAGATGCTCAGCCTTATTCCAAAGTAACTGGTATCCCGACTGTCGGGACCACTTACTTGGCCACTCATACGTTGCCCGTGGTTCATGAACTAGGACATGACTACAGGAACCCACACCATGAACTGCACAACACCTTAAAATACAGCAGATGTGTTGTGACTTGCAGGGATCTGATTGACATTCCCCAAGAAGAACTGAAAGTTGATTGGTCCTTGGAAGGTATCGTTGATGTACAGAACGTAATGAAACGAGTGGATGGTGACCTCATGAGGTCAGACTCATTTATACTGACTTTCGGCAGCTCAAAACATCCTGCGCACATTAAGGCTGGTTCCCTCCAACTCAGTGTTGGCCTTATTTCCCTAAGCCAACATGCTGTCTTACCTGCCAGCACTTTGGGCACACCTCCTCGGGTTGTGGCAAATGTGGTAAGGCCTCCCATGAAGGTGATCGTTGTGCATCTCTTCCAATGTGTAATGTGCTCTGGTGATCACCCTGTCTGGAGGAAGAACTGCACTGTCTTTCTTGCAGAAAGGAAGGTATGGGAAATACTAGATGTATTTCATATGGAGAGACCAGAAATATCTATAAGGCCATGCAGCCCCGAGCATTTGTTACCTGCTTTGCATCCACTCTTGAACAAAAAATTCGGAAGACCAATGCTGGTACCCAAATGGAGGTTGCTAGTGTCAGCACCAGCACCTCTGTTTGCCATTGCACTTGTGCCACTGCAGTTCCTTCAAAGTCCACTCCCAAAACATCAGACATGTCTCTTGTTGCTACCCTACTCCTGCAAAGGTTCAGTTTGCTCCACTATCCAGCCATGTCCCTGCCACTGCCATGGTAATGGCCCTATAGTCCACCCAGAGCAAAAAATCAAAGGCCAAGCGGCCACTACCGATGGAGTATGGATGTAAACAGTCTAAGAATGAGGACGTCCTAGTCTCTGACGTCTCTCATGACTCTTTAGTAGAGCTAATGGAGCTTGATGTCTGACCAGGGCAAACATCTCACCCAAAGACTGAGCCAACGCCTATTACGTGCTCCACTCCCCAGTGTAAAGACATGGTGAAAGGGTAACCCCCATGATAAATGGCTTCCATACTACAGTGGAACATTAATGGGTTGAGGATGCATGTGGAGGAACTGAAACTCCTAGAAGAGGAACTCCCTCTGTGCCTTTGTTTACAAGAAACACGTTTTAAAGCCACTGACACCCCTGTGCTACATGGCTATACCCTTTGCCGGAAGGATGAGCTAACCAGGGACAGGGTGGTCGTCTGCGTCGAGTTGCCGGCGAAGGAGACAAAGAGGGGAATCCGAGAAACCAAAGTTGTGCAGCCGCAATTTTGTGGCAAATTTTCTCTTGGGCTTGTGATAACCTCATTGCTCGGACATGTGTAGGGAGGAAGGGCTTATGGGCCAATGGATGGAGGGGTATTTGGTCACCATCACATTATGAGGAGCATAGCGTAATAATAGGCTGCAAGAATCCTTCGCTCTGGGAGGACGCGTATCTGGGAGACTGGTATCTGTGTAACTGTCTGTAGTCGACGAAAAAAAAAAAAATACTCGACAGAGGTGAAGTGTTCAGTCGGTGCAAAGTTGGAATCAAAACAGAGAATCCAATGATCTCTTTAAGAGTATACGGCAGAGGCAGAATATTTTTGATGATCCGCTTCTGTGTTTCTTCAGATTTGAAACAAATGTTTACTCTCGTAGGACAACGATGGTTCCCTCCCCCTTGCGCTTGTTACGGGTGTTACAAAGTGTCGGATTGAAAGTGTGTGGAGGGAGAGGTGTTTGTTGAGGGTTGAGGTAAATGTGAAGATGTCAAGCCGAGATCTGGTTTATTACAGAAAATTCTTAATTTCTAAAATGTGAGAGAACATGCAGGGTTATTATAACTAAAGTACCACTTTGAAAATGCTGTAATGAACGCCACAACTGCTCTCAACGACGTCAAATTTGACCGGAATATTATCGAAGAACAGTGAAACGTTGCGGAAAAAAACGAACATTTTACCACAAGATGACGCCGTAGCCGGCAGACTAATCAGAATTAAAGACGTGGTGCACACGTCTGTACCGCAGTTTGCGCTTAAGACGCTCGGCATTCCTGTCTCAATGCAAGATCGCGCAGTGCTGAAAAAGCTCTTCTTCAAGAATGGTGACTGTGCGGCGGTAGCTCTGCAGAAGACCCGGACACTCTAGCGTATGAAAAAAGTCGTCGGTCTGATTTCTGCCAAGGGTCTGGAGGAAATGATTACGAAATTTGAAAAGACATGTTTTTTGAAGTGAAGGGAGGAAAGCAGTTGATCCGCAGGAGAGTTAGAGCGGCGGTGTGCAAATATTCAGTGCACAGGGAATTGTCCGAACTTTGCACATGCCTGTGAGCACAGTGCATAAAATTCCTCGGGATTTCCTGCGTTGCTATCAGTACATAATGGTGCATGTCCACCAGTATCTTCATGGTGTCATATACCTCGTAAAAATGGGTATAATCAGAGCAATGAGAGAAGTGTCCAATGACTTTTGAAAGTAAAAAATGTCACTAAAAACCCCATGAGGTTTTGGGTTTTATGTAAAATCAGTAAGTGGTTCGAAATCATGTGTTCAGTCACTCAGTGACTATACAAGCACCGAAGTGGAAGGTAACTGAGAGAAGGCCGAAATAGTGAATTCAGTCTGCCGAAATTGTTTCATCGCGGAAGATCGTAATATGATCTTTCCTTTCAATCATCGTACGAACGTCGAAATAGCTGATAATAGGATAACAGTTAGCTGAATAGAAATGCAACTACAATTGCTTACTAGTCGAAAATCATCAGTACCAGATGAGATACATGTAAGGTTCTACAAAGGTTTTGTTAAAGAACTAGGTCTCATTCGAGCACCAGTTTATCGTAGATCGTTGGAGCAAACAACGGTCCTTTCGACTGGAAGAAAGCACAGGCTATTCCCCTTTCCAAGAAGGGTTGTTGGACAGATGCTTATCGCTGTCGGCCTATATAGTTGATGCCAATCGATTGCAGAACTATGGATCATATTTTATGTTCAAGAATTATGAATTTTTGGAGACCTAAAATCTACTCTATGAAAATACAGGGATTCGTCAAACAGAAATCTTCCGAACCTCAGCTCGCTCTGATCCTCACAGCGCTCTAGAGAACGGTGCTAAGGTTGATGCCGCGTTCCTTGAATTCAGGAAGGCATTTCACACCGTCCAGCACTGCCGTTTCGTGAAAAAAATACGATCTTAGCAAGTTTTTTATCAGATCTGCGAGTGGATCTAGGCTTTCTTGCAGACAGAACTCAAAACATCGTTCTTAACGGAACAAAATCGACAGATGTAAAGGTAACTCCCGGAGTGCCCCAGGGAAGAGTGATAGCATCATTACTGTTTACAATGTATAAAAATGGTCTAGCAGAAAGCGTTGGAAGCTCTTTAAGCCTGTTCGCAGATGATGTGGTTGTCTATTAGAAAGTAGCAACGCCAGAAGACAGCATCGATTTGCAGAATGAACTACAGATGACTGATGAATGGTGCAGGCTCTGGCTGCTGATCCTGAACGTAAATAAATGTAACTTATTGCCCATCATAAGAAAAGAAAGGCCATTACTGTACACTACTGATGACAAATTTCTGGAAAGAAGTATCAACCGTAAAATATCTACGAGTAACTATCTAGGCCGACCTTAACTGGAGTGAGCATGTAAAACAAATAGTTGGAAAAGCACATTCAAGACTGAGTATTAATGCAGAATTTTAAGGAAATGTAGCTCACCCACGAAGGTAGTCCCGTAAAAGCCGCTTGTTTGACTGAGTCTTCAGTATTGATCATCAATCTAAGATCGTTACCATATAGGAATGATATATGAAATAGAGAAGATCCAACGCACAGCGGCGTGCTTCGCCACAGGACAGTTTAATTGGCGCGAAAGCGTTACAGAGATGATTAACTGCCCTAGTGGCAAATTTTATAAGTGTTGTGTATCACGGAATGGTTTGCTATTGTAATTTTGAGAGAGCACATCCCAGGAAGAGTATTACTTTCTCCCACACACGTGTCGCCAAATGATCACAACGAGGAAATTTGAGAGATTGTATCTAATACAGAGGGTAATCACGCACCATTCCCGAACGGAACAGAGAGGGGGGGGAATCGGTAAGTGATGCCGGAGGTAACCTCCGCCACAGTGAGACGGCTTGCGGAGTAGTTGTTGAATCCTGCCGAGTAGTCAACTGTGGTGTGTCTAGGAAACCTGCTTTCTCGCATCGCTATATAAACAATTGAACCAAATCTTATTAATTAATTTTATTACGAAAAGTAAATGACAACTTTCAGAATTACATGTATGTGTCGCAAGCAAAGGGCGACATAAACAATAAGCAAGTTTCTTCAGTGTAGACAATGCTACACAGTAGAAGCGAAATGACGAGTCTTTAAGCTATTCTTGAACTGGACCGCGACCAGTCTGGCGCGGCGCTTATGTCCTCATCACATGGAGGCCGCTGCTGTCGCGTTGTTGTCCTGGAGAGGGGTCGGTCAGCGTGCAGTTGGCTGACATCTAGTTCAGAGCCCCCTCTACTCTCGTTCCCGGCTGGCGTGCCGGTGCTTGACTTTACGCCATAACACATGTCAGTAGAAGGAATTACAGAATATAGGCAATGGAAAATCCTCACACAAATCATCTGATCCCCCTTCATTTTGCAAAGGTGTTATCGGCAGGGCCATATTTTTCCGAGGGCATGGGTCCTGCATCCATGACTACTGTCGTGCCAACTGGGATGCCTAATGGGAATCCTTCCCCACCCAGGTGGCTCCTTCGTCTCAACCCCTCCAAAACCCAGGCAATTATCACAGGCTGCACCACCTGCTCCTCCCGTCTCCACTATCTCTACCTCACCGTTTATGGTCGTCCCATTATGCTCATCCCCACCCTGAGATACCTTGGCCTCAACCTCGACCATCCAGCAGAAATCCCATCCCCACCTCCAGCTACTGAAACTCCTATCTGGTTGGGCGTGGGGATTGCATCCTTCCACCATCCTCCATCATCCATCCTATCCTCTGTTACACCAACATTACATGGATCTCCATCCACTTCTCCACTTTTACAGGGCACTCCAAATCCTAGAACGCCACATGCTTTGCTTTCCCTTCCACCATCCACCTTCCTACTCCTGTATGGCCTCATCCCCGTCGCCCACCTCCCCTTTTTCCTCCAACATCTCCACATCCCTTACACTGCCCATAGGCTTGATTCACCTCCACCCCCTGGTTTCCTCCTTCCTCTCCACACCCCATCCTTTAACGCACCTCTATCGCTGTATCCCTCCCTCTCACCACCTCCACACCCTCCATCTCCTTCATCAGGGAAATTTCCAGCTCCTCCCCCTCCTGGATGCTGAACTTTGCCATGACATCCACTGCTCCTTCCAACTGTAACCTGGCCTTATCCCTCCCCCCTCTTTCCTCTCCCCTCCTTCTCCCAAAGCGGATTTTCTTCCTTCCCTACCTGAGTCCCTGCACCCCCTCCTCGACTGCTTCCCTCCGACACCCTTCCATTTCTGGCCCTCTTTGGCATGCCCCCACCTGTCTCCCCCGTCTCCTCCCCTCCGCCCCTTCTTCCCTTATCCTGCCTCTCCTCCCCTCCTTCCCAATCCCTTGTCTCTATGTCCCTGGCAGATCCTCTCAGTATGCTCACCGTAACCGTGTGCTACGTCAGTGTTGTGTTTGGTGCTGTTCTCCCATGCGTCGAGAGCTGTGATTTTAATTTTGCTGCTCTGGTGTGTAGTGTTATGTGCTACGCCATCCGTCAATACTCTTCTGCTCTGGTCATACTATGCTTTGTTTTCTATAATTGTCCCAGTGTGTAGTTTTTTTGTGTGCACTGCTTTTTTACTGTTTTTATCTCCATGTTACAGTCTCCCCCGTTTTTGTCTGTTCTCTTCCATACTGTTCCCCATTTTTTTGTATCTATGTACGCCATGTTTTCTCCATTCTGTTACTTTAAATGCCTTCTTTGTATAATTACTGTCTTTTGGGTAAAGACCAGTGCATATGTTACTGCCAGCTCGCCCCAGATGGAGCACTGAAACACAATAAAGCGAGAAAAATGGGTCCTCTGGGTCCTGAAATCAATGAAAAGTGCTATGAGAGTCTTTTTGTTCATCACCGTCATTACAGCCGTTCATCAGAGTGGATGTGTGAGAAGAATCATTTTTATGCTCCTCTGCACATTGCACAACCAGTGCAGTACTGCAAAGGCACTTTGGAGAGGCTACAAGTGGCCGGCTTCGGTGACCGAGCGGTTCTAGGTGCTTCAGTCCAGAACCACATGGCTGCTGCGGTCGCAGGTTCTAATCCTACCTCGGGCATGGATGTGTGTGATTAGTTAGGTTAAAGTAGTTCTAGGGGACTGATGACCTCAAATGTTAAGTCATATAGTGCTTAGAGCCATTTGAACCATTTTTGAACAAAACAGTGTAACGCAACAACACTCAGACTGCAGACAACTGTGATGTGGTCTCAGAGGTGGCGTGTTCAGCCTTCGAATACAAACAGTGCTGAATTGAAGGCATGAATTGCACAACGTCTTCTGAATTAGGCCTCTGAGAAACTGCTCTATTGTGGAACATGTTGTTTTCCGGTTTTAATTTGTGGCAGAAAACAGTGGATATGCTGAACATGTCCTGCGCCAGTCTCACGACGCTTAAAAATTTCATTGTCACTTTTTATGCTGGTTTTGGCTTCAAGACAATTGAAACCCGATTTCATTGTTGTGTGATCTTTGGCTTCCCCGACGAATCAAATTTTTTGTAATATTGTATGATGTCCAGACGGGTGCAATCGTTTTCGTAACACGATATTTCAACAACATACCTTGCCGTGGTATTCAGGTGATACCTGTACAATGAGCGTCTTTCTTACATTTCGCCTCCATTACACTCTTATCGACCTCCACCCCTCCCTCCACCTACGGTAGCACGCCGCTACTGGTGGACCGGTTGTGTCGGGAGGGGGGCAGGGGTGCCACCAGACGTTGGGCGCGGACTCCGGTCCTTCAGTACTCCTGTGGTCTGCGTCGGAAATCGCTCTCGGTCGACGCTGTAATTATAGTTTTCTGAATGCTGGGTCCCAAGTTTAGCTGAGAGCTAACCCAGTGTCTGTGTTGATCGGCCCGTCAGCCACCCGTGTTTCACAAGCCTCCTTCAGAATACAGTCCCAAAAAGACGAGCACTTCCGTTTCTTCATACTTCGTGGAGTCTCCTGTAGCCATGCAGTGTTCTATAACCGCAGATTTTATTGGTTGCTGAAGTTCGCTGTATCTTTGTGTTTCATGCCCCTTTCTTCGATTGTATGCATAGTCTCCTCGATATGCACTTTACCACATTTACATGGAATAAGTTATATTTCATGTACCTAACAGGGCGCGCGTTTTAGGAGGTGGACGGAAAACGCGGTTAATGTTGCTGTGTATGTCCTCCACGTTTTCGGAGATGGTTGCGAGACACGGCTTCTCGATACAGGTTCGTCAAATGAAACACCTTTCAGCCGTATAGTTTCCAAACTTATTTTATTAGCCTACCACTTACGCAGATTTACTACGTCATCTTCAGGCCCCTGACCGATGTGTAAGAAGATTCACCTCGCTTCTGGCCAAAACAGGGGCCAGCAATACTGGTATTAGTGGATTTGTGCTTGCTACTGAAGCCAAATAAAATAAGTTTGGAAACTAGACGGTTCGAAGGTTTTTCATTTGACATGCCGTTTAATACTGCGTCGAGCGGGATTTTGCTCTTTTCTTTTCCTTTTTTTTTCTTTCTTTTTTTTTCCACCTTCGTCGTTTTCTGTCTACTGGATTTGTACTTTCTGCCTGAAAGCATGGATCTGTTCCTCCGGAAAATGCGCTGGAGGTGGGTCAGCTCCCTACATCCTCACGCTGTGGACGATTATGGCACTTGGCAGCGTAGGGATACAAATGAGTGTGGGTGAGGTTTCTGTACACACTGTGCCCTGTACTGCCGTTGGTACCGAGCGATGTGGCGCATTGGTCAGCACAATGGACTCACATTCGGCAGAGCGACAACTCAAACCCGCGTCGGCCATCCTGATTTAGGTTTTCCGTGATTTCCCCAAATCACTTCATGCTAATGCCGGCATGGTTCCTTTGAAAGGACACGAGTGATTTCCTTCCCCATCCTTCCCTAATCCTATGGAACCGATGACCTCGTTGCTTTGTGCCACCCCTCCATCCCCCCCCCCCTTATATCAACCAACCATCCATGTGCGGTCCCCTCTGTACATGACTAAGACGTCCAAAAAGGGAGTGGACCGTTCTCTGGTTGCAAATGAAGTCTTAAACCTAACCTTATGTGGTTTCTCCGTTCCCTTCCACCTCCCTAGTGTATATGGTACTAGGATACAGTGAATTATGATGGTGGATGAACTCGCGAAATATTTCACTCCCGTGTCATAAACATATCCGAAAAAGCATGTAGGCTTCAGTGCTGTTGTATCCAGAGCTATCTTGTCAGTCCTCCATAAATAAGTTTGCCACAACTGACAATTGTCGCCATTGAAGAGAATGAACATATTCGAGGAGATTAATAATTGTCGGGTTGAATTTCTCCGTGATCAACTTGCGCGAATCAGTAAACACCACTCTGGCGAAGAGGGATACTACGTAAAAGCTCACACTAAGATTCTGGTCACGGAGGTTTAGTTTTGAACCTGTTGAATGAAATGTACAGAGTTGCTGATATGGTGCTGACATTTACCGGTAAATCAGACTTGTACTGAAGAGTATAATTATGGCAGTTACATTTAAATTTACACTAACTCTTCTTGTCCGGTATGCTCATGCAACGAGTTCCGGCAAAACCACGTGCAGGACGACGAGACGTGAGACGCTACAACGGTCGTGAGTCAGGAAAATTTCTCGTGAGGTGAGAAATTGTTTTTGTGAGACTGGAGAAGGAAGCTACATTTAGGGAATCCAGCAAAGCCACATTAATATCTGTAATACTCCACTAGTAGAACTTCTCCAGTTTTTTAATCAGACTGAGTTGAAAAAATTGCCCAAGACTAATCGAACTCGCAGTTCCCACACTAGCCCCAAATGTTAAAAAAAAATCATCGTCAGATTTGAATAAATAACTTATCAAGTCGATAACTGAAGTCGTCTGGAGAATTGTTCGCAGTCTGTGCGGCTCTCCAGGCCTTGTTAATTGGTGGGTTACTGTGCGATGTGTAGAATTTTTTGATGGCCGGATAGATTGCGTCTTAAGTTCTCCACGATATTTTGGCAAAAACATTTGTTACTGTTTTCAAGTGATTCTTGATGACTGCTATTCTGTCGGAGTCGTGCTACGTTCTATAATTGTTCCAGCAGCGACATCAAACGAAAACCTTTTGATCGCCTATTACATTTAACAGGCTACCAGTTTATGACTAAAAATTTGTCCATGAGTTAGGATTTTTCCAGGAGAAACGACTTTAGGTTGGGTTTAATCTTCCTTTGCTATCATTCAGATATTTTATGTTACTAGGAAAGCGAACAAAATTTTTGTTGGTGGATATTGAAGTAACTTCTAAGCTTCTGACGGCTTTAATAATGCTTAATAAAGGTCATAATCTCCTCTCGTGTTTTAGGTCTGTACTTTACTATTCTTCTCAAATTGTGTTGGATTATTTGTGACGAATTATAGTAGCGAATATATATTGTAGTATCGTATACAAAAAGTAGCAGTTTTGGTTTTAAATGTTAATGGATGGGGGGATGGAGTCATGATGGCGCAGCCAGAATGCGTAACTCCTCGAAAAAGTACCTGCATGACGACCACAGGTGAACATGATATATTGTTCTTACTTCTCACGTTTGTGCAAGAAGTACTTTTATCTAAGCGATGAGTTACCCCAGAAAATTATTCTACGAAACACTACTGAGTGGAAGTACACATAGTATGTCTGGAGTTTCATTCGTGCAATTATAAGAAGTGCAGAAGCAGATGAACTTCATTGTTTAAGAAGCTCTGTAATAAGTTTCCTCCATTTCAAGATTTTATCGATACGTACATGCAAAAATTTTCAGCATTCTACCCGGTTTATTGACTTCAGTCCATTGCTACTTCAACTCTTTGCATGACTATGTTTGTTGTACAAAAATGAATTTAGTGTGCCTTATCCAAATCAAGGGAGAATCCACTTCCAGAGAACCGCCTAATAATTCTTTGAAAAACATAATAAACAATCAGAACGTGATATCCACTCTGCATTGGAGTGTGCGCTGGTACGAAACTTCGTGGTAATTTCAAACTATGTGCCGGATCAGAACTAGAACTCGGGACCTCTGCCTTTTGCGGGCAAGTGGTAGAGCATATTCAGGGATGTGAGAAGAACGCCATTGGAAACTAAGATTTCTAGTAATCATGCTCTCTAAAACGCATACTTTATGATCTATGAACACTTCTACATCTTCAATACTGTGAAACAAATCTGTTCCACTGAAAGTTGTTTTGTCTTTTCATATTTTGGGAGGAGGCAGTACGGGAAAAGAACGAAAAATATCTCGTAAACATAGGCCCCAAAATACATTCCTTAACAGCTACGAGCAGTTATTTAGTAGAAGAGATACGTTCCACAATAATGAAGATGCTTGTAGGTCTTACGGTATGCCCTTTACTGCACGTGTTTGCAGGTATTCTTTTCCTTGTTTTGGTGTATGCTGTCCCCTCGCAAAGCATGTAAAGCAAAGAACATGAGGTGCAAGGGGTTGTTTCAAGGTACCGAAGATGATGTGATAGTAGCCCTTAAGGTATGAATTTTACATCCCTTGTTTATTGGACTTTTCTGCTTCGAATGATCGTTCCTGTCAAATTCCTGAATATTGACCATTCCACCTGGAGCACACTGTATACTAGGAATCGGAGAGGCCCGAAACTGAACCCCGTGGGGCTCTCCTGTAACAAAAATTTTCTGCTCTTCCAACATGGTGTGAAATATTCAACATAACATGCTATATTGTGTTTGTTAAGTATGACAGAATAATTCAAACAATTTGTGTAGATAGCTATCAGTTCCATAAAACTTAAGTTTTCCTGTATTACGTGGTCTACAAAATCAAACGCTTTGTAAGACAAAAAAAAAAAAAAAAAAAAACCCAGCTAGCTGGCGATATTTCATCATAAGGGATTATATCATTTGGCGAGTAAACGTATAAATAGTATTCTCAATCGCGCAGCCCTTCCGGAATCAAAACTGTTATATCACAAGTAAATTGTTCTTCCTTTCAGTAATTAAAATGAAACTGGGGACTGCACCATTCGAGTGACCCGAATCTGAAATATTTAAGAAAACATTTCAGGAAACAGTACCGCACACAGCTACAGCAGACAGACTACCTTCCCGCCGCCAACCCCCTGCTGCTGGCCATCTGTACGGTGCACTCTCCCTGGCCGGCTCAGGTGTGCCGTGGGTTATGGGCTGCGCGTGGTCGATACAGGCGTTGCTGCACCAGGCTGCGATGTCCAAACGCTCCAGCCTTCTACACGTAACGACGAGTCCACAGCCGCACAGGAAAGGAATCGAATGAAAACAAGAAAATTATCGCCTGTGTAGGTTACTCGCAACTGATCGTTAGTTGCTTGATAGTGAGGTGTAGTACACATAGTAAGCATTTCTAAGCTAAAAGAGCAGCTGTGTTTCGAGTGGGTAGGTGGTTCCATGGATGTTGATAGCTTTCGCTCCTATTAAACTGAACTTATCTTCGTCAATAGTTGCTTAATTTTTCATTTCTTCAACTGTCTGTTCGCTCTAATGACTTCGACATTTACATCACTGCATACATCATTTCTTTAGTACTGATGGTGAAATGACGGCCCTGTTAATCAGTTATCAGAAATAAATGAAACAATTCCACACAGTCTGGTGAAACAAATAAATACTTGCCAGTAGATAGCTATTAAATAAACAAGGTAATTTATTTGGTGAAGCACCGTGAGCGTTTTACAAGTTGGTATAAAGTTATAAAGTTCTCAATTAAGTTTATCATATAGATCGAATCAAATATCATCCGTCTTTAGCAACTGGTTGTTTATTTAGTTTTCTAAAAATATTAACACATGGCAATTTCCAAACGGAAATATGTCCCTTATAAATGATTAATTAATGATTTGTAATATGAAGAACGCTTAACAATTAAAACGTTCACATTTCCAGTTTCGTCAGTTCATTGCCATCATCAGATGTGCTTAATCAACTAACGGCTTTGTCGTGATATATACAATCCCAGTAATGCTCTTCGAACGTCATGGAACCATATAAAATATATGAGTGAACTACGCATCATATGGTCGCACAGTAAAAGTGTGCATAACTGAAGTTATTATACCCCCTCAGGGATTCAGCATTTATTTGCTGAGTATAGACTTGGCGACCGTGGGGTTGTTGAGCTGGTGACTGGTAGGCGCCGCCAGTCTACAGTCACCATAAGCTGTGGGCGTGCTTGAAAGACCACTGTATGGTGTGGCAGTGGAATGTTGTCTGTCACAGGTAACAGGGGTCTTGGCTTGACTGCCCGGATCGCGAGGATGGTACAAAACTCTCTAAAAAAAAATCTCATTCTCAAGGTGTTCTTTGCGCTGATGAGATGCATGGCTGTTGAGGTGGAACAGTCGTTAGCGGACAACCTCAGGGGAACCTGCCGCACCTTAGTTCTACAAGGTTTACCTAGGCACATGGGACTCTGTCTAAGTGGACCTCAGGTTCCCTAGTTGCTTGTGGGACCAAGATGGATCCTTCGATACCTTCTCTTCCTCCTCTCAACGGAAAGGATCGGCCGCTGGTCCGCACCAACACCCAGGCAAGCAAGAGGGCTCGTGTAGCCAGTCCTCCAGACTTGGGATTTACACAGACTCTCTCACTACTGCGTAACAGAATGCAACCTGGTGGCTAGAATGAGAAAAGGGAGTTTGGAGAAAGTTTCACCTTTTTTACATACAAAAAGGGTTAGATGGAATCCCTGGAACCTTAAAAACTGTCAAGCACTTGCGAAATGGGACTCTGTTTGTAGAAAGGTCCAATTCCAAACAAGTTAATACCATCGATAGAGCTCAGTTCCTCGGGGAACATGCAATAAAAAGTGAACTGCACCATCATCATCATCATCATCATCATCATCATTTAAGACTGATTATGCCTTTCAGCGTTCAGTCTGGAGCATAGCCCCCTTATACAGTTCCTCCATGATCCCCTATTCAGTGCTAACATTGGTGCCTCTTCTGATGTTAAACCTATTACTTCAAAATCATTCTTAACCGAATCCAGGTACCTTCTCCTCGGTCTGCCCCGACTCCTCCTACCCTCTAGTGCTGAATCCATGAGTCTCTTGGGTAACCTTGCTTCTCCCATGCGTGTAACATGACCCCACCATCTAAGCCTGCTCGCCCTGACTGATACATCTATAGAGTTCATTCCCAGTTTTTCTTTGATTTCCTCATTGTGGACACCCTCCTGCCATTGTTCCCATCTACTAGTACCTGCAATCATCCTAGCTACTTTCATATCCGTAACCTCAACCTTGTTGATAAGGTAACCTGAATCCACCCAGCTTTCGCTCCCATACAACAAAGTTGGTCGAAAGATTGTCTTGGTACTGACTTCCTTCTTGCAGAAGAGAGTAGATTGTAGCTGAGCTGCAGTAGCGTTCTCGCTTCCCACGCCCGGGTTCCCGGGTTCGATTCCCGGCGGGGTCAGGGATTTTCTCTGCCTCGTGATGGCTGGGTGTTGTGTGTTGTCCTTAGGTTAGTTAGGTTTAAGTAGTTCTAAGTTCTAGGGGACTGATGATCATAGATGTCAAGTCCCATAGTGCTCAGAGCCATTTGAACCATTTTTTGTAGCTGAGCGCTCACTGCATTAGCTTTGCTACACCTCGCTTCCAGTTCTTTCACTATGTTGCCATCCTGTGAGAATATGCATCCTAAGTTCTTGAAATCGTACACCTGTTCTAACTTTGTTCCTCCTATTCCTCAATCCGTTTATATTTCTTTCCCACTGACATTACTTTCGTTTTGGAGATGCTAATCATCATACCATAGTCCTTACATTTCTGATCCAGCTCTGAAATATTACTTTGCAAACTTTCAATCGAATCTGCCACCACAACTAAGTCATCCGCATATGCAATACTGCTTATTTTGTGTTCACATATCTTAATATCACCCAGCCAGTCTATTGTTTTCAACATATGATCCATAAATAATATGAACAACAGTGGAGACAGGTTGCAGCCTTGTCTTACCCCTGAAACTACTCTGAACCATGAACTCAATTTACTGTCAACTCTAACTGCTGCCTGACTATCCATGTAAAGACCTTTAATTGCTTGGAAAAGTTTGCCTCCTATTCCATAATCTTGTAGAACAGACAATAACTTCCTCCTAGGAACCCGGTCATATGCCTTTTCTAGATCTATAAAGCATAGATACATTTCCCTGTTACACTCATAACACTTCTCCATTATTTGCTGTAAGCTAAAGATCTGGTCCTGACAACCTCTAAGAGGCCTAAACCCACACTGATTTTCATCCAATTGGTCCTCAACTAATACTCGCACTTTCCTTTCAACAATACCTGAGAAGATTTTACCCACAACGCTGATTAAAGAGATACCTCTGGAGTTGTTACAATGTTTTCTGTTTCCATGTTTAAAGATTAGTGTGATTACTGCTTTTGTCCAGTCTGATGGAACTTGTCCCAACTCCCAGGCCATTTCAATTATCCTGTGTAGCCATTTAAGACCTGACATTCCACTGTATTTGATGAGTTCCGACTTAATTTCATCCACCCCAGCTGCTTTATTGCACTGCAATCTATTGACCATTTTTTCCAATTCCTCAAATGTGATCCTATTTCCATCATCATTCCTATCCCATTCTACCTCGAAATCTGAAACACTACTGATCGCATTTTCACCTACATTGAGCAACTCTTCAAAATATTCCCTCCATCTGCCCAAGGCATCCACAGGATTAACCAGCAGTTTTTCTGACCTGTCCAAAATACTTGTCATTTCCTTCATACCTCCCTTTCGAAGACTGCTAATTACACTCCAGAATGGTTTTCCAGCAGCTTGAACCATACTCTCCAACCTGTTTCCAAAGTCTTCCCACGATTTCTTCTTGGATGCTGCAATTATCTGTTTGGCTTTGTTTCTTTCTTCAACATAACTTTCTCTGTCTACCTGGGTTCTGGTATGTAGCCATTTTTGATACGCCTTCTTTTTCCTTTTACAGGCTGCCTTGACTGTATCATTCCACCAAGCAGTTTGCTTCATCCTACTTTTACACACTACTGTTCCAAGGCATTCTTTAGCCACTTCTAGTACTGTGTCCCTGTACCTTGTCCATTCCTTTTCCAATGACTGTAATTGACTACATTCAAGTAACTGGTACCTTTCTGAGATCGCTGTTATGTACTTGTCCCTGATTTCCTTATCCTGAAGTTTCTCCACTCTTATCCTCCTACATGTGGACCTGACCTCCTGCACTTTCGGCCTCACAATCCCAATTTCACTGCAGATTAAATAATGATCAGTGTCATCAAAGAATCCCCTGAATACACGTGTGTCCCTCACAGCCTTCCTGAATTCCTGATCTGTTATTATATAGTCAATGACAGATCTGGTTCCCCTGCCTTCCCAAGTATACCGGTGAATGTTCTTATGTTTAAAAAAGGAGTTTGTGATTACTAAGCCCATACTGGCACGGAAATCCAAGAGTTGTTTCCCGTTCCTGTTGGCCTCCATATCCTCTCCAAATTTACCCATAACCTTTTCATACCCTTCTGTTCGATTTCCAGTCCTGGCGTTAAAATCACCCACGAGCAGAACACTGTCCTTGTCCTTTACTCTAACAACTACATCACTGAGTGCCTCATAAAAACTATCCATCTTATCTTGATCTGCCCTTCACCATGCGAATATACTGACACAATCCTAATTTTCTTGCTAGATACTGTAAAATCTATCCACATCAGTCGTTCATTTACATACCTTATTGCAACTACGCTGGGTTCCATTTCTTTCCTGATGTAAAGCCCTACACCCCATTGTGCTATTCCTGCTTTGACTCCTGACAGGTAGACCTTGTATTCTTGTATTCTCCCACTTCCTCTTCTTTCTCACCCCTTACCCGAATGTCACTAACAGCTAAAACGTCCAGCCCCATCTTACTTGCAGCCTCTGCCAGCTCTACCTTCTTCCCAGAGTAGACCCCATTGATATTAATAGCTCCCCATCTCATTACCATTTGTTTGCCAAGTCGTATCTTAGGAGTCCCTGGTTTGTCAGTTAGAGGTGGGACTCCGTCACCTCCAAAGGTCCGAGGCATTTTGCTCTGATTGTTGCCAGCATCATATTTAAAGTACCAGGGAAGCAGGTTGCTAGCCTTACTTGCCCCGAGTCCCATTGGGTTTTACCCCTAACGGCTGAGGGACTAACCGGTGGATTTGGTAGTCTTTGCCGTATAAGCACAAAGGTGACCACGACTCAGAATATGTCCGAGATGCTCAGCCTTATTCCAAAGTAACTGGTATCCCGACTGTCGGGACCACTTACTTGGCCACTCATACGTTGCCCGTGGTTCATGAACTAGGACATGACTACAGGAACCCACACCATGAACTGCACAACACCTTAAAATACAGCAGATGTGTTGTGACTTGCAGGGATCTGATTGACATTCCCCAAGAAGAACTGAAAGTTGATTGGTCCTTGGAAGGTATCGTTGATGTACAGAACGTAATGAAACGAGTGGATGGTGACCTCATGAGGTCAGACTCATTTATACTGACTTTCGGCAGCTCAAAACATCCTGCGCACATTAAGGCTGGTTCCCTCCAACTCAGTGTTGGCCTTATTTCCCTAAGCCAACATGCTGTCTTACCTGCCAGCACTTTGGGCACACCTCCTCGGGTTGTGGCAAATGTGGTAAGGCCTCCCATGAAGGTGATCGTTGTGCATCTCTTCCAATGTGTAATGTGCTCTGGTGATCACCCTGTCTGGAGGAAGAACTGCACTGTCTTTCTTGCAGAAAGGAAGGTATGGGAAATACTAGATGTATTTCATATGGAGAGACCAGAAATATCTATAAGGCCATGCAGCCCCGAGCATTTGTTACCTGCTTTGCATCCACTCTTGAACAAAAAATTCGGAAGACCAATGCTGGTACCCAAATGGAGGTTGCTAGTGTCAGCACCAGCACCTCTGTTTGCCATTGCACTTGTGCCACTGCAGTTCCTTCAAAGTCCACTCCCAAAACATCAGACATGTCTCTTGTTGCTACCCTACTCCTGCAAAGGTTCAGTTTGCTCCACTATCCAGCCATGTCCCTGCCACTGCCATGGTAATGGCCCTATAGTCCACCCAGAGCAAAAAATCAAAGGCCAAGCGGCCACTACCGATGGAGTATGGATGTAAACAGTCTAAGAATGAGGACGTCCTAGTCTCTGACGTCTCTCATGACTCTTTAGTAGAGCTAATGGAGCTTGATGTCTGACCAGGGCAAACATCTCACCCAAAGACTGAGCCAACGCCTATTACGTGCTCCACTCCCCAGTGTAAAGACATGGTGAAAGGGTAACCCCCATGATAAATGGCTTCCATACTACAGTGGAACATTAATGGGTTGAGGATGCATGTGGAGGAACTGAAACTCCTAGAAGAGGAACTCCCTCTGTGCCTTTGTTTACAAGAAACACGTTTTAAAGCCACTGACACCCCTGTGCTACATGGCTATACCCTTTGCCGGAAGGATGAGCTAACCAGGGACAGGGTGGTCGTCTGCGTCGAGTTGCCGGCGAAGGAGACAAAGAGGGGAATCCGAGAAACCAAAGTTGTGCAGCCGCAATTTTGTGGCAAATTTTCTCTTGGGCTTGTGATAACCTCATTGCTCGGACATGTGTAGGGAGGAAGGGCTTATGGGCCAATGGATGGAGGGGTATTTGGTCACCATCACATTATGAGGAGCATAGCGTAATAATAGGCTGCAAGAATCCTTCGCTCTGGGAGGACGCGTATCTGGGAGACTGGTATCTGTGTAACTGTCTGTAGTCGACGAAAAAAAAAAAAATACTCGACAGAGGTGAAGTGTTCAGTCGGTGCAAAGTTGGAATCAAAACAGAGAATCCAATGATCTCTTTAAGAGTATACGGCAGAGGCAGAATATTTTTGATGATCCGCTTCTGTGTTTCTTCAGATTTGAAACAAATGTTTACTCTCGTAGGACAACGATGGTTCCCTCCCCCTTGCGCTTGTTACGGGTGTTACAAAGTGTCGGATTGAAAGTGTGTGGAGGGAGAGGTGTTTGTTGAGGGTTGAGGTAAATGTGAAGATGTCAAGCCGAGATCTGGTTTATTACAGAAAATTCTTAATTTCTAAAATGTGAGAGAACATGCAGGGTTATTATAACTAAAGTACCACTTTGAAAATGCTGTAATGAACGCCACAACTGCTCTCAACGACGTCAAATTTGACCGGAATATTATCGAAGAACAGTGAAACGTTGCGGAAAAAAACGAACATTTTACCACAAGATGACGCCGTAGCCGGCAGACTAATCAGAATTAAAGACGTGGTGCACACGTCTGTACCGCAGTTTGCGCTTAAGACGCTCGGCATTCCTGTCTCAATGCAAGATCGCGCAGTGCTGAAAAAGCTCTTCTTCAAGAATGGTGACTGTGCGGCGGTAGCTCTGCAGAAGACCCGGACACTCTAGCGTATGAAAAAAGTCGTCGGTCTGATTTCTGCCAAGGGTCTGGAGGAAATGATTACGAAATTTGAAAAGACATGTTTTTTGAAGTGAAGGGAGGAAAGCAGTTGATCCGCAGGAGAGTTAGAGCGGCGGTGTGCAAATATTCAGTGCACAGGGAATTGTCCGAACTTTGCACATGCCTGTGAGCACAGTGCATAAAATTCCTCGGGATTTCCTGCGTTGCTATCAGTACATAATGGTGCATGTCCACCAGTATCTTCATGGTGTCATATACCTCGTAAAAATGGGTATAATCAGAGCAATGAGAGAAGTGTCCAATGACTTTTGAAAGTAAAAAATGTCACTAAAAACCCCATGAGGTTTTGGGTTTTATGTAAAATCAGTAAGTGGTTCGAAATCATGTGTTCAGTCACTCAGTGACTATACAAGCACCGAAGTGGAAGGTAACTGAGAGAAGGCCGAAATAGTGAATTCAGTCTGCCGAAATTGTTTCATCGCGGAAGATCGTAATATGATCTTTCCTTTCAATCATCGTACGAACGTCGAAATAGCTGATAATAGGATAACAGTTAGCTGAATAGAAATGCAACTACAATTGCTTACTAGTCGAAAATCATCAGTACCAGATGAGATACATGTAAGGTTCTACAAAGGTTTTGTTAAAGAACTAGGTCTCATTCGAGCACCAGTTTATCGTAGATCGTTGGAGCAAACAACGGTCCTTTCGACTGGAAGAAAGCACAGGCTATTCCCCTTTCCAAGAAGGGTTGTTGGACAGATGCTTATCGCTGTCGGCCTATATAGTTGATGCCAATCGATTGCAGAACTATGGATCATATTTTATGTTCAAGAATTATGAATTTTTGGAGACCTAAAATCTACTCTATGAAAATACAGGGATTCGTCAAACAGAAATCTTCCGAACCTCAGCTCGCTCTGATCCTCACAGCGCTCTAGAGAACGGTGCTAAGGTTGATGCCGCGTTCCTTGAATTCAGGAAGGCATTTCACACCGTCCAGCACTGCCGTTTCGTGAAAAAAATACGATCTTAGCAAGTTTTTTATCAGATCTGCGAGTGGATCTAGGCTTTCTTGCAGACAGAACTCAAAACATCGTTCTTAACGGAACAAAATCGACAGATGTAAAGGTAACTCCCGGAGTGCCCCAGGGAAGAGTGATAGCATCATTACTGTTTACAATGTATAAAAATGGTCTAGCAGAAAGCGTTGGAAGCTCTTTAAGCCTGTTCGCAGATGATGTGGTTGTCTATTAGAAAGTAGCAACGCCAGAAGACAGCATCGATTTGCAGAATGAACTACAGATGACTGATGAATGGTGCAGGCTCTGGCTGCTGATCCTGAACGTAAATAAATGTAACTTATTGCCCATCATAAGAAAAGAAAGGCCATTACTGTACACTACTGATGACAAATTTCTGGAAAGAAGTATCAACCGTAAAATATCTACGAGTAACTATCTAGGCCGACCTTAACTGGAGTGAGCATGTAAAACAAATAGTTGGAAAAGCACATTCAAGACTGAGTATTAATGCAGAATTTTAAGGAAATGTAGCTCACCCACGAAGGTAGTCCCGTAAAAGCCGCTTGTTTGACTGAGTCTTCAGTATTGATCATCAATCTAAGATCGTTACCATATAGGAATGATATATGAAATAGAGAAGATCCAACGCACAGCGGCGTGCTTCGCCACAGGACAGTTTAATTGGCGCGAAAGCGTTACAGAGATGATTAACTGCCCTAGTGGCAAATTTTATAAGTGTTGTGTATCACGGAATGGTTTGCTATTGTAATTTTGAGAGAGCACATCCCAGGAAGAGTATTACTTTCTCCCACACACGTGTCGCCAAATGATCACAACGAGGAAATTTGAGAGATTGTATCTAATACAGAGGGTAATCACGCACCATTCCCGAACGGAACAGAGAGGGGGGGGAATCGGTAAGTGATGCCGGAGGTAACCTCCGCCACAGTGAGACGGCTTGCGGAGTAGTTGTTGAATCCTGCCGAGTAGTCAACTGTGGTGTGTCTAGGAAACCTGCTTTCTCGCATCGCTATATAAACAATTGAACCAAATCTTATTAATTAATTTTATTACGAAAAGTAAATGACAACTTTCAGAATTACATGTATGTGTCGCAAGCAAAGGGCGACATAAACAATAAGCAAGTTTCTTCAGTGTAGACAATGCTACACAGTAGAAGCGAAATGACGAGTCTTTAAGCTATTCTTGAACTGGACCGCGACCAGTCTGGCGCGGCGCTTATGTCCTCATCACATGGAGGCCGCTGCTGTCGCGTTGTTGTCCTGGAGAGGGGTCGGTCAGCGTGCAGTTGGCTGACATCTAGTTCAGAGCCCCCTCTACTCTCGTTCCCGGCTGGCGTGCCGGTGCTTGACTTTACGCCATAACACATGTCAGTAGAAGGAATTACAGAATATAGGCAATGGAAAATCCTCACACAAATCATCTGATCCCCCTTCATTTTGCAAAGGTGTTATCGGCAGGGCCATATTTTTCCGAGGGCATGGGTCCTGCATCCATGACTACTGTCGTGCCAACTGGGATGCCTAATGGGAATCCTTCCCCACCCAGGTGGCTCCTTCGTCTCAACCCCTCCAAAACCCAGGCAATTATCACAGGCTGCACCACCTGCTCCTCCCGTCTCCACTATCTCTACCTCACCGTTTATGGTCGTCCCATTATGCTCATCCCCACCCTGAGATACCTTGGCCTCAACCTCGACCATCCAGCAGAAATCCCATCCCCACCTCCAGCTACTGAAACTCCTATCTGGTTGGGCGTGGGGATTGCATCCTTCCACCATCCTCCATCATCCATCCTATCCTCTGTTACACCAACATTACATGGATCTCCATCCACTTCTCCACTTTTACAGGGCACTCCAAATCCTAGAACGCCACATGCTTTGCTTTCCCTTCCACCATCCACCTTCCTACTCCTGTATGGCCTCATCCCCGTCGCCCACCTCCCCTTTTTCCTCCAACATCTCCACATCCCTTACACTGCCCATAGGCTTGATTCACCTCCACCCCCTGGTTTCCTCCTTCCTCTCCACACCCCATCCTTTAACGCACCTCTATCGCTGTATCCCTCCCTCTCACCACCTCCACACCCTCCATCTCCTTCATCAGGGAAATTTCCAGCTCCTCCCCCTCCTGGATGCTGAACTTTGCCATGACATCCACTGCTCCTTCCAACTGTAACCTGGCCTTATCCCTCCCCCCTCTTTCCTCTCCCCTCCTTCTCCCAAAGCGGATTTTCTTCCTTCCCTACCTGAGTCCCTGCACCCCCTCCTCGACTGCTTCCCTCCGACACCCTTCCATTTCTGGCCCTCTTTGGCATGCCCCCACCTGTCTCCCCCGTCTCCTCCCCTCCGCCCCTTCTTCCCTTATCCTGCCTCTCCTCCCCTCCTTCCCAATCCCTTGTCTCTATGTCCCTGGCAGATCCTCTCAGTATGCTCACCGTAACCGTGTGCTACGTCAGTGTTGTGTTTGGTGCTGTTCTCCCATGCGTCGAGAGCTGTGATTTTAATTTTGCTGCTCTGGTGTGTAGTGTTATGTGCTACACCATCCGTCAATACTCTTCTGCTCTGGTCATACTATGCTTTGTTTTCTATAATTGTCCCAGTGTGTAGTTTTTTTGTGTGCACTGCTTTTTTACTGTTTTTATCTCCATGTTACAGTCTCCCCCGTTTTTGTCTGTTCTCTTCCATACTGTTCCCCATTTTTTTGTATCTATGTACGCCATGTTTTCTCCATTCTGTTACTTTAAATGCCTTCTTTGTATAATTACTGTCTTTTGGGTAAAGACCAGTGCATATGTTACTGGCAGCTCGCCCCAGATGGAGCACTGAAACACAATAAAGCGAGAAAAATGGGTCCTCTGGGTCCTGAAATCAATGAAAAGTGCTATGAGAGTCTTTTTGTTCATCACCGTCATTACAGCCGTTCATCAGAGTGGATGTGTGAGAAGAATCATTTTTATGCTCCTCTGCACATTGCACAACCAGTGCAGTACTGCAAAGGCACTTTGGAGAGGCTACAAGTGGCCGGCTTCGGTGACCGAGCGGTTCTAGGTGCTTCAGTCCAGAACCACATGGCTGCTGCGGTCGCAGGTTCTAATCCTACCTCGGGCATGGATGTGTGTGATTAGTTAGGTTAAAGTAGTTCTAGGGGACTGATGACCTCAAATGTTAAGTCATATAGTGCTTAGAGCCATTTGAACCATTTTTGAACAAAACAGTGTAACGCAACAACACTCAGACTGCAGACAACTGTGATGTGGTCTCAGAGGTGGCGTGTTCAGCCTTCGAATACAAACAGTGCTGAATTGAAGGCATGAATTGCACAACGTCTTCTGAATTAGGCCTCTGAGAAACTGCTCTATTGTGGAACATGTTGTTTTCCGGTTTTAATTTGTGGCAGAAAACAGTGGATATGCTGAACATGTCCTGCGCCAGTCTCACGACGCTTAAAAATTTCATTGTCACTTTTTATGCTGGTTTTGGCTTCAAGACAATTGAAACCCGATTTCATTGTTGTGTGATCTTTGGCTTCCCCGACGAATCAAATTTTTTGTAATATTGTATGATGTCCAGACGGGTGCAATCGTTTTCGTAACACGATATTTCAACAACATACCTTGCCGTGGTATTCAGGTGATACCTGTACAATGAGCGTCTTTCTTACATTTCGCCTCCATTACACTCTTATCGACCTCCACCCCTCCCTCCACCTACGGTAGCACGCCGCTACTGGTGGACCGGTTGTGTCGGGAGGGGGGCAGGGGTGCCACCAGACGTTGGGCGCGGACTCCGGTCCTTCAGTACTCCTGTGGTCTGCGTCGGAAATCGCTCTCGGTCGACGCTGTAATTATAGTTTTCTGAATGCTGGGTCCCAAGTTTAGCTGAGAGCTAACCCAGTGTCTGTGTTGATCGGCCCGTCAGCCACCCGTGTTTCACAAGCCTCCTTCAGAATACAGTCCCAAAAAGACGAGCACTTCCGTTTCTTCATACTTCGTGGAGTCTCCTGTAGCCATGCAGTGTTCTATAACCGCAGATTTTATTGGTTGCTGAAGTTCGCTGTATCTTTGTGTTTCATGCCCCTTTCTTCGATTGTATGCATAGTCTCCTCGATATGCACTTTACCACATTTACATGGAATAAGTTATATTTCATGTACCTAACAGGGCGCGCGTTTTAGGAGGTGGACGGAAAACGCGGTTAATGTTGCTGTGTATGTCCTCCACGTTTTCGGAGATGGTTGCGAGACACGGCTTCTCGATACAGGTTCGTCAAATGAAACACCTTTCAGCCGTATAGTTTCCAAACTTATTTTATTAGCCTACCACTTACGCAGATTTACTACGTCATCTTCAGGCCCCTGACCGATGTGTAAGAAGATTCACCTCGCTTCTGGCCAAAACAGGGGCCAGCAATACTGGTATTAGTGGATTTGTGCTTGCTACTGAAGCCAAATAAAATAAGTTTGGAAACTAGACGGTTCGAAGGTTTTTCATTTGACATGCCGTTTAATACTGCGTCGAGCGGGATTTTGCTCTTTTCTTTTCCTTTTTTTTTCTTTCTTTTTTTTTCCACCTTCGTCGTTTTCTGTCTACTGGATTTGTACTTTCTGCCTGAAAGCATGGATCTGTTCCTCCGGAAAATGCGCTGGAGGTGGGTCAGCTCCCTACATCCTCACGCTGTGGACGATTATGGCACTTGGCAGCGTAGGGATACAAATGAGTGTGGGTGAGGTTTCTGTACACACTGTGCCCTGTACTGCCGTTGGTACCGAGCGATGTGGCGCATTGGTCAGCACAATGGACTCACATTCGGCAGAGCGACAACTCAAACCCGCGTCGGCCATCCTGATTTAGGTTTTCCGTGATTTCCCCAAATCACTTCATGCTAATGCCGGCATGGTTCCTTTGAAAGGACACGAGTGATTTCCTTCCCCATCCTTCCCTAATCCTATGGAACCGATGACCTCGTTGCTTTGTGCCACCCCTCCATCCCCCCCCCCCCTTATATCAACCAACCATCCATGTGCGGTCCCCTCTGTACATGACTAAGACGTCCAAAAAGGGAGTGGACCGTTCTCTGGTTGCAAATGAAGTCTTAAACCTAACCTTATGTGGTTTCTCCGTTCCCTTCCACCTCCCTAGTGTATATGGTACTAGGATACAGTGAATTATGATGGTGGATGAACTCGCGAAATATTTCACTCCCGTGTCATAAACATATCCGAAAAAGCATGTAGGCTTCAGTGCTGTTGTATCCAGAGCTATCTTGTCAGTCCTCCATAAATAAGTTTGCCACAACTGACAATTGTCGCCATTGAAGAGAATGAACATATTCGAGGAGATTAATAATTGTCGGGTTGAATTTCTCCGTGATCAACTTGCGCGAATCAGTAAACACCACTCTGGCGAAGAGGGATACTACGTAAAAGCTCACACTAAGATTCTGGTCACGGAGGTTTAGTTTTGAACCTGTTGAATGAAATGTACAGAGTTGCTGATATGGTGCTGACATTTACCGGTAAATCAGACTTGTACTGAAGAGTATAATTATGGCAGTTACATTTAAATTTACACTAACTCTTCTTGTCCGGTATGCTCATGCAACGAGTTCCGGCAAAACCACGTGCAGGACGACGAGACGTGAGACGCTACAACGGTCGTGAGTCAGGAAAATTTCTCGTGAGGTGAGAAATTGTTTTTGTGAGACTGGAGAAGGAAGCTACATTTAGGGAATCCAGCAAAGCCACATTAATATCTGTAATACTCCACTAGTAGAACTTCTCCAGTTTTTTAATCAGACTGAGTTGAAAAAATTGCCCAAGACTAATCGAACTCGCAGTTCCCACACTAGCCCCAAATGTTAAAAAAAAATCATCGTCAGATTTGAATAAATAACTTATCAAGTCGATAACTGAAGTCGTCTGGAGAATTGTTCGCAGTCTGTGCGGCTCTCCAGGCCTTGTTAATTGGTGGGTTACTGTGCGATGTGTAGAATTTTTTGATGGCCGGATAGATTGCGTCTTAAGTTCTCCACGATATTTTGGCAAAAACATTTGTTACTGTTTTCAAGTGATTCTTGATGACTGCTATTCTGTCGGAGTCGTGCTACGTTCTATAATTGTTCCAGCAGCGACATCAAACGAAAACCTTTTGATCGCCTATTACATTTAACAGGCTACCAGTTTATGACTAAAAATTTGTCCATGAGTTAGGATTTTTCCAGGAGAAACGACTTTAGGTTGGGTTTAATCTTCCTTTGCTATCATTCAGATATTTTATGTTACTAGGAAAGCGAACAAAATTTTTGTTGGTGGATATTGAAGTAACTTCTAAGCTTCTGACGGCTTTAATAATGCTTAATAAAGGTCATAATCTCCTCTCGTGTTTTAGGTCTGTACTTTACTATTCTTCTCAAATTGTGTTGGATTATTTGTGACGAATTATAGTAGCGAATATATATTGTAGTATCGTATACAAAAAGTAGCAGTTTTGGTTTTAAATGTTAATGGATGGGGGGATGGAGTCATGATGGCGCAGCCAGAATGCGTAACTCCTCGAAAAAGTACCTGCATGACGACCACAGGTGAACATGATATATTGTTCTTACTTCTCACGTTTGTGCAAGAAGTACTTTTATCTAAGCGATGAGTTACCCCAGAAAATTATTCTACGAAACACTACTGAGTGGAAGTACACATAGTATGTCTGGAGTTTCATTCGTGCAATTATAAGAAGTGCAGAAGCAGATGAACTTCATTGTTTAAGAAGCTCTGTAATAAGTTTCCTCCATTTCAAGATTTTATCGATACGTACATGCAAAAATTTTCAGCATTCTACCCGGTTTATTGACTTCAGTCCATTGCTACTTCAACTCTTTGCATGACTATGTTTGTTGTACAAAAATGAATTTAGTGTGCCTTATCCAAATCAAGGGAGAATCCACTTCCAGAGAACCGCCTAATAATTCTTTGAAAAACATAATAAACAATCAGAACGTGATATCCACTCTGCATTGGAGTGTGCGCTGGTACGAAACTTCGTGGTAATTTCAAACTATGTGCCGGATCAGAACTAGAACTCGGGACCTCTGCCTTTTGCGGGCAAGTGGTAGAGCATATTCAGGGATGTGAGAAGAACGCCATTGGAAACTAAGATTTCTAGTAATCATGCTCTCTAAAACGCATACTTTATGATCTATGAACACTTCTACATCTTCAATACTGTGAAACAAATCTGTTCCACTGAAAGTTGTTTTGTCTTTTCATATTTTGGGAGGAGGCAGTACGGGAAAAGAACGAAAAATATCTCGTAAACATAGGCCCCAAAATACATTCCTTAACAGCTACGAGCAGTTATTTAGTAGAAGAGATACGTTCCACAATAATGAAGATGCTTGTAGGTCTTACGGTATGCCCTTTACTGCACGTGTTTGCAGGTATTCTTTTCCTTGTTTTGGTGTATGCTGTCCCCTCGCAAAGCATGTAAAGCAAAGAACATGAGGTGCAAGGGGTTGTTTCAAGGTACCGAAGATGATGTGATAGTAGCCCTTAAGGTATGAATTTTACATCCCTTGTTTATTGGACTTTTCTGCTTCGAATGATCGTTCCTGTCAAATTCCTGAATATTGACCATTCCACCTGGAGCACACTGTATACTAGGAATCGGAGAGGCCCGAAACTGAACCCCGTGGGGCTCTCCTGTAACAAAAATTTTCTGCTCTTCCAACATGGTGTGAAATATTCAACATAACATGCTATATTGTGTTTGTTAAGTATGACAGAATAATTCAAACAATTTGTGTAGATAGCTATCAGTTCCATAAAACTTAAGTTTTCCTGTATTACGTGGTCTACAAAATCAAACGCTTTGTAAGACAAAAAAAAAAAAAAAAAAAAAACCCAGCTAGCTGGCGATATTTCATCATAAGGGATTATATCATTTGGCGAGTAAACGTATAAATAGTATTCTCAATCGCGCAGCCCTTCCGGAATCAAAACTGTTATATCACAAGTAAATTGTTCTTCCTTTCAGTAATTAAAATGAAACTGGGGACTGCACCATTCGAGTGACCCGAATCTGAAATATTTAAGAAAACATTTCAGGAAACAGTACCGCACACAGCTACAGCAGACAGACTACCTTCCCGCCGTCAACCCCCTGCTGCTGGCGATCTGTACGATGCACTCTCCCTGGCCGGCTCAGGTGTGCCGTGGGTTATGGGCTGCGCGTGGTCGATACAGGCGTTGCTGCACCAGGCTGCGATGTCCAAACGCTCCAGCCTTCTACACGTAACGACGAGTCCACAGCCGCACAGGAAAGGAATCGAATGAAAACAAGAAAATTATCGCCTGTGTAGGTTACTCGCAACTGATCGTTAGTTGCTTGATAGTGAGGTGTAGTACACATAGTAAGCATTTCTAAGCTAAAAGAGCAGCTGTGTTTCGAGTGGGTAGGTGGTTCCATGGATGTTGATAGCTTTCGCTCCTATTAAACTGAACTTATCTTCGTCAATAGTTGCTTAATTTTTCATTTCTTCAACTGTCTGTTCGCTCTAATGACTTCGACATTTACATCACTGCATACATCATTTCTTTAGTACTGATGGTGAAATGACGGCCCTGTTAATCAGTTATCAGAAATAAATGAAACAATTCCACACAGTCTGGTGAAACAAATAAATACTTGCCAGTAGATAGCTATTAAATAAACAAGGTAATTTATTTGGTGAAGCACCGTGAGCGTTTTACAAGTTGGTATAAAGTTATAAAGTTCTCAATTAAGTTTATCATATAGATCGAATCAAATATCATCCGTCTTTAGCAACTGGTTGTTTATTTAGTTTTCTAAAAATATTAACACATGGCAATTTCCAAACGGAAATATGTCCCTTATAAATGATTAATTAATGATTTGTAATATGAAGAACGCTTAACAATTAAAACGTTCACATTTCCAGTTTCGTCAGTTCATTGCCATCATCAGATGTGCTTAATCAACTAACGGCTTTGTCGTGATATATACAATCCCAGTAATGCTCTTCGAACGTCATGGAACCATATAAAATATATGAGTGAACTACGCATCATATGGTCGCACAGTAAAAGTGTGCATAACTGAAGTTATTATACCCCCTCAGGGATTCAGCATTTATTTGCTGAGTATAGACTTGGCGACCGTGGGGTTGTTGAGCTGGTGACTGGTAGGCGCCGCCAGTCTACAGTCACCATAAGCTGTGGGCGTGCTTGAAAGACCACTGTATGGTGTGGCAGTGGAATGTTGTCTGTCACAGGTAACAGGGGTCTTGGCTTGACTGCCCGGATCGTGAGGATGGTACAAAACTCTCTAAAAAAAAATCTCATTCTCAAGGTGTTCTTTGCGCTGATGAGATGCATGGCTGTTGAGGTGGAACAGTCGTTAGCGGACAACCTCAGGGGAACCTGCCGCACCTTAGTTCTACAAGGTTTACCTAGGCACATGGGACTCTGTCTAAGTGGACCTCAGGTTCCCTAGTTGCTTGTGGGACCAAGATGGATCCTTCGATACCTTCTCTTCCTCCTCTCAACGGAAAGGATCGGCCGCTGGTCCGCACCAACACCCAGGCAAGCAAGAGGGCTCGTGTAGCCAGTCCTCCAGACTTGGGATTTACACAGACTCTCTCACTACTGCGTAACAGAATGCAACCTGGTGGCTAGAATGAGAAAAGGGAGTTTGGAGAAAGTTTCACCTTTTTTACATACAAAAAGGGTTAGATGGAATCCCTGGAACCTTAAAAACTGTCAAGCACTTGCGAAATGGGACTCTGTTTGTAGAAAGGTCCAATTCCAAACAAGTTAATACCATCGATAGAGCTCAGTTCCTCGGGGAACATGCAATAAAAAGTGAACTGCACCATCATCATCATCATCATCATCATCATCATTTAAGACTGATTATGCCTTTCAGCGTTCAGTCTGGAGCATAGCCCCCTTATACAGTTCCTCCATGATCCCCTATTCAGTGCTAACATTGGTGCCTCTTCTGATGTTAAACCTATTACTTCAAAATCATTCTTAACCGAATCCAGGTACCTTCTCCTCGGTCTGCCCCGACTCCTCCTACCCTCTAGTGCTGAATCCATGAGTCTCTTGGGTAACCTTGCTTCTCCCATGCGTGTAACATGACCCCACCATCTAAGCCTGCTCGCCCTGACTGATACATCTATAGAGTTCATTCCCAGTTTTTCTTTGATTTCCTCATTGTGGACACCCTCCTGCCATTGTTCCCATCTACTAGTACCTGCAATCATCCTAGCTACTTTCATATCCGTAACCTCAACCTTGTTGATAAGGTAACCTGAATCCACCCAGCTTTCGCTCCCATACAACAAAGTTGGTCGAAAGATTGTCTTGGTACTGACTTCCTTCTTGCAGAAGAGAGTAGATTGTAGCTGAGCTGCAGTAGCGTTCTCGCTTCCCACGCCCGGGTTCCCGGGTTCGATTCCCGGCGGGGTCAGGGATTTTCTCTGCCTCGTGATGGCTGGGTGTTGTGTGTTGTCCTTAGGTTAGTTAGGTTTAAGTAGTTCTAAGTTCTAGGGGACTGATGATCATAGATGTCAAGTCCCATAGTGCTCAGAGCCATTTGAACCATTTTTTGTAGCTGAGCGCTCACTGCATTAGCTTTGCTACACCTCGCTTCCAGTTCTTTCACTATGTTGCCATCCTGTGAGAATATGCATCCTAAGTTCTTGAAATCGTACACCTGTTCTAACTTTGTTCCTCCTATTCCTCAATCCGTTTATATTTCTTTCCCACTGACATTACTTTCGTTTTGGAGATGCTAATCATCATACCATAGTCCTTACATTTCTGATCCAGCTCTGAAATATTACTTTGCAAACTTTCAATCGAATCTGCCACCACAACTAAGTCATCCGCATATGCAATACTGCTTATTTTGTGTTCACATATCTTAATATCACCCAGCCAGTCTATTGTTTTCAACATATGATCCATAAATAATATGAACAACAGTGGAGACAGGTTGCAGCCTTGTCTTACCCCTGAAACTACTCTGAACCATGAACTCAATTTACTGTCAACTCTAACTGCTGCCTGACTATCCATGTAAAGACCTTTAATTGCTTGGAAAAGTTTGCCTCCTATTCCATAATCTTGTAGAACAGACAATAACTTCCTCCTAGGAACCCGGTCATATGCCTTTTCTAGATCTATAAAGCATAGATACATTTCCCTGTTACACTCATAACACTTCTCCATTATTTGCTGTAAGCTAAAGATCTGGTCCTGACAACCTCTAAGAGGCCTAAACCCACACTGATTTTCATCCAATTGGTCCTCAACTAATACTCGCACTTTCCTTTCAACAATACCTGAGAAGATTTTACCCACAACGCTGATTAAAGAGATACCTCTGGAGTTGTTACAATGTTTTCTGTTTCCATGTTTAAAGATTAGTGTGATTACTGCTTTTGTCCAGTCTGATGGAACTTGTCCCAACTCCCAGGCCATTTCAATTATCCTGTGTAGCCATTTAAGACCTGACATTCCACTGTATTTGATGAGTTCCGACTTAATTTCATCCACCCCAGCTGCTTTATTGCACTGCAATCTATTGACCATTTTTTCCAATTCCTCAAATGTGATCCTATTTCCATCATCATTCCTATCCCATTCTACCTCGAAATCTGAAACACTACTGATCGCATTTTCACCTACATTGAGCAACTCTTCAAAATATTCCCTCCATCTGCCCAAGGCATCCACAGGATTAACCAGCAGTTTTTCTGACCTGTCCAAAATACTTGTCATTTCCTTCATACCTCCCTTTCGAAGACTGCTAATTACACTCCAGAATGGTTTTCCAGCAGCTTGAACCATACTCTCCAACCTGTTTCCAAAGTCTTCCCACGATTTCTTCTTGGATGCTGCAATTATCTGTTTGGCTTTGTTTCTTTCTTCAACATAACTTTCTCTGTCTACCTGGGTTCTGGTATGTAGCCATTTTTGATACGCCTTCTTTTTCCTTTTACAGGCTGCCTTGACTGTATCATTCCACCAAGCAGTTTGCTTCATCCTACTTTTACACACTACTGTTCCAAGGCATTCTTTAGCCACTTCTAGTACTGTGTCCCTGTACCTTGTCCATTCCTTTTCCAATGACTGTAATTGACTACATTCAAGTAACTGGTACCTTTCTGAGATCGCTGTTATGTACTTGTCCCTGATTTCCTTATCCTGAAGTTTCTCCACTCTTATCCTCCTACATGTGGACCTGACCTCCTGCACTTTCGGCCTCACAATCCCAATTTCACTGCAGATTAAATAATGATCAGTGTCATCAAAGAATCCCCTGAATACACGTGTGTCCCTCACAGCCTTCCTGAATTCCTGATCTGTTATTATATAGTCAATGACAGATCTGGTTCCCCTGCCTTCCCAAGTATACCGGTGAATGTTCTTATGTTTAAAAAAGGAGTTTGTGATTACTAAGCCCATACTGGCACGGAAATCCAAGAGTTGTTTCCCGTTCCTGTTGGCCTCCATATCCTCTCCAAATTTACCCATAACCTTTTCATACCCTTCTGTTCGATTTCCAGTCCTGGCGTTAAAATCACCCACGAGCAGAACACTGTCCTTGTCCTTTACTCTAACAACTACATCACTGAGTGCCTCATAAAAACTATCCATCTTATCTTGATCTGCCCTTCACCATGCGAATATACTGACACAATCCTAATTTTCTTGCTAGATACTGTAAAATCTATCCACATCAGTCGTTCATTTACATACCTTATTGCAACTACGCTGGGTTCCATTTCTTTCCTGATGTAAAGCCCTACACCCCATTGTGCTATTCCTGCTTTGACTCCTGACAGGTAGACCTTGTATTCTTGTATTCTCCCACTTCCTCTTCTTTCTCACCCCTTACCCGAATGTCACTAACAGCTAAAACGTCCAGCCCCATCTTACTTGCAGCCTCTGCCAGCTCTACCTTCTTCCCAGAGTAGACCCCATTGATATTAATAGCTCCCCATCTCATTACCATTTGTTTGCCAAGTCGTATCTTAGGAGTCCCTGGTTTGTCAGTTAGAGGTGGGACTCCGTCACCTCCAAAGGTCCGAGGCATTTTGCTCTGATTGTTGCCAGCATCATATTTAAAGTACCAGGGAAGCAGGTTGCTAGCCTTACTTGCCCCGAGTCCCATTGGGTTTTACCCCTAACGGCTGAGGGACTAACCGGTGGATTTGGTAGTCTTTGCCGTATAAGCACAAAGGTGACCACGACTCAGAATATGTCCGAGATGCTCAGCCTTATTCCAAAGTAACTGGTATCCCGACTGTCGGGACCACTTACTTGGCCACTCATACGTTGCCCGTGGTTCATGAACTAGGACATGACTACAGGAACCCACACCATGAACTGCACAACACCTTAAAATACAGCAGATGTGTTGTGACTTGCAGGGATCTGATTGACATTCCCCAAGAAGAACTGAAAGTTGATTGGTCCTTGGAAGGTATCGTTGATGTACAGAACGTAATGAAACGAGTGGATGGTGACCTCATGAGGTCAGACTCATTTATACTGACTTTCGGCAGCTCAAAACATCCTGCGCACATTAAGGCTGGTTCCCTCCAACTCAGTGTTGGCCTTATTTCCCTAAGCCAACATGCTGTCTTACCTGCCAGCACTTTGGGCACACCTCCTCGGGTTGTGGCAAATGTGGTAAGGCCTCCCATGAAGGTGATCGTTGTGCATCTCTTCCAATGTGTAATGTGCTCTGGTGATCACCCTGTCTGGAGGAAGAACTGCACTGTCTTTCTTGCAGAAAGGAAGGTATGGGAAATACTAGATGTATTTCATATGGAGAGACCAGAAATATCTATAAGGCCATGCAGCCCCGAGCATTTGTTACCTGCTTTGCATCCACTCTTGAACAAAAAATTCGGAAGACCAATGCTGGTACCCAAATGGAGGTTGCTAGTGTCAGCACCAGCACCTCTGTTTGCCATTGCACTTGTGCCACTGCAGTTCCTTCAAAGTCCACTCCCAAAACATCAGACATGTCTCTTGTTGCTACCCTACTCCTGCAAAGGTTCAGTTTGCTCCACTATCCAGCCATGTCCCTGCCACTGCCATGGTAATGGCCCTATAGTCCACCCAGAGCAAAAAATCAAAGGCCAAGCGGCCACTACCGATGGAGTATGGATGTAAACAGTCTAAGAATGAGGACGTCCTAGTCTCTGACGTCTCTCATGACTCTTTAGTAGAGCTAATGGAGCTTGATGTCTGACCAGGGCAAACATCTCACCCAAAGACTGAGCCAACGCCTATTACGTGCTCCACTCCCCAGTGTAAAGACATGGTGAAAGGGTAACCCCCATGATAAATGGCTTCCATACTACAGTGGAACATTAATGGGTTGAGGATGCATGTGGAGGAACTGAAACTCCTAGAAGAGGAACTCCCTCTGTGCCTTTGTTTACAAGAAACACGTTTTAAAGCCACTGACACCCCTGTGCTACATGGCTATACCCTTTGCCGGAAGGATGAGCTAACCAGGGACAGGGCCAAGGGGGGTGTTGCTGTGTTTGTCAGTAACCTGTATCACTCCTCTGCTCTCGCCCTGGCTGCCGACTTGCAAGCAGCTGCTGTCCAAATTCACGGGTGTTGGAGGATCACTGTTTCCTCGCAGTATCTCCATATATAAGGTTCGATCGACTTTGTGGCTCTCATAAATCTTGTGGAACAGCTCCCTCGACCTTTCCTTCTACTGGAAGACTTCAGTTCTCATCAGGTTTTATGGGGCTCGACCTCTACTTGCCCTCGTAGTCGAGTTTTGGAGAGCCGCATGACATCTCACGAGCTGGACTCAGCCCTGTCTGAGTCTCGTCACACTGCACCTGATCATGACCAGATCCAGTGAAGCATGCTTACACATTTCCCAGCAGCGTCGAAGAAAAATCCTCCTTGAATGTTTTAATCTTATATGGCAGATGGGTAACTTCCCCAATCGTGGAGAGAGGCGATTTTGATACCTCTTTTCAGACCAGGAAAGGACCGCATAGGTCCCAGTAGTTATCAGACTATCCCCTTAACGAGCTGTGCAGGAAAGACCCTGGAGTGAATGGTTAACCATCGTCTGGTCTGGAAGTTAGATACCAAGCAACTCCTTAGCTGCTCTCAGCGTGGATTTCGAAGATATAGGTTCACTGTCGACAACCTGACTCTGCCAGAGGCAGTATTCAGAATTCTTTCCTACGCAGACATCACTGCATTCTTATCTTCTTCGATATCAGTAAGGCTTACGATACTACTTGGCGACACTGTATTCTCGCTCAGCCGCATCAATGGCTTTCCTGGCCACCTCCCCAACTTTATTCGGTCTTTCCTGTCTCAGCGCGATTTTAGGACCCGAGTTGGTGACTTGCTGTTGGTTCGTTTTGAGCAGGAGAATAGTGTATCTCAGGGTAGTGTTTCAAGTGTTACCCTCTTAGCCACCAACAGTATCACGTCTACATTAAGAATTCCAGTACAGTACTCCTTATATATGGACGATTTTGCCGTTTCGTAGTCCTCATCGAGTGTCGCATCAACGAGCAGTGATTTGCAACTTACCGTACGGCAGTTAGAGGAGTGGGCTAAAAAGACGTGTCTTCAGTCTTCTGCAGATAAGTGTGTGTGTTCATTTTAATCGTTCTCGTAGTATTTCTAATTTAGCTGCCTTGCAAATGAGGGACTCCACCCTAAATTTCTGAGATTCAGTGCGTTTTCTGGGCCTTATATTTACTTCAAATTGTCTTGGTTTCACACCTGTGAGACCTGAAAGCCAGGACGCTGAGGCCACTGAATATCTTAAAGTACCTTACCCACAGATCTTGGGAGAGGACAGGTCGCGTCTCCTACAATTTTATAGTGCTTTCGAGCGTTCACATCTGGACAACCAGTGCGTGGTGTATGGATCGGCGAGGCCTTGCTATCTAAAGATCATTGATACTGTCCACCATGAGGGGCTCCGGCTGACTACGGGTGCTTGTAGGTCCAGTGTCACACCAGCCTCTGAGCCTCTGTGCTGAGGCCAGGGAACCCTCACATACCACCCAGTGGACGCTCCCCCTGGTGTGTCAGGCATGTCACAGCTCCAATTTCACCTGCACACCATACTGTTGCTCATCCGCCTCTGGGACGTCTTTTTTCCAATCATCCTCGAGCCATAATGCCGTTTGGGATCTGCGTGCAACGTGTACTGGAGTCCCTTAGTGTGGAGCCAGTACGGCCCCAAATCCAGGGTTTTAACCGCCGGCCACCCTGGTTACTGGTGAGGCCGAGAGTGATTTTAGATTTGATGTGGTACTAGAGAGATTGCACTCCTGCTTTCGTTTTTCCGTTTTATCTGAGAACTACGACTATGTAACTGTTTTTACGGATGGGTCGAAACAGGGGGATTCTGTTGCTTGCTCAGTTGTTTTCCCGGATGGTATCCTCAAGGTCAGATTGACTCAAGTGTCTGCGATCTAGAAGGCACTGAAGCAGATGTGACGTTCTTCCAGTGCTAAATTTCTTGTCTCCTCCTATTCTCTAAGTGTCCTTCACTCGTTGAAACGTTTGTATCCAACAGATGAAGTAGTCCAGACCATACATGATGTCCTCCTCCAAATGCAACGACTGGGGAAGGAGGTGGCCTTCTGCTGTGTATCAGAGCACGTCGGCATTGCTGGGAACGAAAGGGCGCATCTCGCGGCCAAGGAGGCGTGTCTCGATCTGCAGGTATTTCAGTGTGCCATCCCCCTGCATGCTATCATTTCGCTGTTTGTATCCAGCAGATAAAGTAGTCCAGACCGTCCAGGACGCCTTCTTCCAACTGCAACGACTGGGAACCAGAGAGTCTTGCGTCGGTGGGACGATGAGTGGCTGGAAGTGACCGACAATAAGCTTCGTTTAGTGAAGCCCATAACGTGCTTGTGGTGTACTTCCTTCCAGCCACTGCGTTTTATTTTCGGACCAGCGGGCCGTGGCTGACTTGCCGGAGGATCTGGCATCTCTTTCAGGTAATAATCAAAAGAATGTGGTTAGAGTTTTAAAGTTTTGTAAGTTATCCAAAGTTTTTACTAAGATTTTATGGATTAGGTTGGCAGGGTGAATGGTTCCCCCATATTTTACGTAATTGGCCAGCCAGTGACACTTTCCTGTGGCGTCCTTTAAGCTTCTTTCTCGTTTTACTTATGTTTTAGTCTCTTGTATAGCATCTTTAGCTTTTCCCTGTTGTCTTTGCATGTATGACCTCATTTTACTAATTTTTGTCCACATTCGTTTCTTTTAATGTTTGTCAGGGCGCTGATAACCTTGGCGTTTAGCGCCCATAAGCACCAACACACACACACACACACACACACACACACACACACACACACACACATGCACAGACATACTTATCGTACAGGGTGTTTCCGTAAAGGCGAGTAAAAATGTAACACGCCATAGAGAATGCTCTGCTGATCAATTTGAGGCAGGGAACCTGGGGTTGGAGAAGCTTAAGGAGATCTGGAATTAAACTCGTTTACGGCTCTGTCTAGTATTACTGTTTCTCAGCTTATTTACAACTAACATGCGTACATGTTTACACGTACTGTGCTGTTTATTTACATGCACATGCTTTATTCCTGCAAGGAAACAAGGAGGATGAGCCTGATTACTAGGAAGTCGTAGTGCAGGTTTTGTTTACTTTACTTGTCCATACGGTGGCTCGATTGTATCGTACTTACATTGTTCCATGACAGAACTTCTTATGAAACAACGATAGAGCCATTCATTACTCAGTGCTATTCAGAGACGTACAATACAATACGATGGAGTAATACCTCGCAGAACTCACTGACATGCATCTTGTATATGGGGAAGTACGTTGCAATGCTCGTGCTGCCGAAAGGCAGTATAGGGAAAGATTTCCTAACAGGCATCATCCGTCACGATGAGTGATTATTTCTCTCGGTCGACGAATGTGGGAGAATAGTTCACTGAAAAGAAGAAACCAGGGACCTCGCAACATGAAGACCACTCGCACACTCGATTTTGAAGAGGATGTGCTGGAACGTGTCGCAGCGGACCCCACTACAAGTACTCGTCCTATTGCACGTGGAATAGGCGCTGCACGTACTAGCGTGTGGCGGGTACTCAACGAACAATTTCCCCCAATCACACACAAGGAGTCCATGCAATGCTTCTGACTGAGTTTGCACCATAGGTCAGTCACATTGTATCAGCGGTTGCTCCAACACTGGATTGATCGACCAGATTTCCTCCAAGTCGTGTTGTTTACTGAAGAGTCTCATTTGATCGCGATGGTATGTCGAACAACAGCACCAGCCATGTATGGGATGAAAACCCTCACGATGAGGTAAAGTCACACAGTAAGTTTCGCTGTGAATATCTGGTAAAGCATTGTAGGCGGCAATGTCATTGGGTCATATCTTCTATCTGGCAGCCTGAATGGCCAACTATGCTTGAGGTTCGTGCAAAGAGCTGTACCTGAGATGTTGGCGAACATACCCTTGCCTGTTCTGAGAGGAAGTGAATACAAGATGAGGTGCACCACCTGTCTTCAGTGTGGATGCCCCTAACTCTCTCGGTGCTGGATTAGAAGTGGAGGTCCTATTCAAAAATGGTTTAAATGGCTCTGAGCACTATGGGAGTTCACATCTGAGGTCATCAGTCCCCTAGAAATTAGAACTACTTAAACCTAACTAACCTAAGGACATCACATGCATCCATGCCCGAGGCAGGATTCGTACCTGACACCGTAGCAGTCGCGCGGTTCCGAACTGAAGTGCCCAGAACCGCTCGGCCACAACGGCCGGCTAGGTCCTATTCCACGGCCTGCGAATTCTTCTGAGCTAAATTCCCTTGATTATTTCCTATGCGGATATCTAAAGACACTTGAGTACGAGACTCCTGTAGATACGGTGATAGAATTAGTGGCCAGAATCGTATCTGTCTGTAATGATTAGAAACAGGGATATTTGTAAGGGTGCGTCAGAATCTTGTTCGCCGATGTCATACTTGCATTGAGGCTAATGGCCGTCAGTTTCAGCACATTTTGTAAGATACAGTACAAATGGTACGTTCATTGTGCCAATGATGGTATTTGCAGTTAACTGTAATTGATGTAAATAAAAATCTCTAATTGTTCGGTGGAGCATCCTTTATGTCCTGTTAAATTTTTGAACGCTCGTACGGAAATACCTTGTATATCATGAAGAAGCTGTTAGTGGATTAATCACATCTGGAGCTCTTCATTATTAAGTAATCTTTATGTAATCATTGGATAAAGATTTGATATTATACCATACATGTTTCCATTAATCATAGTAGGCATCTACAGTGGTCTGCAACATAATATTTAGTTTTTCACTACATATATTTCGGAAGTGTATCGTGGGAAAATTTAAATGTGCTGCCATGAAACACATTACGTCGCATACCAAATTATGTACAAAGGGTGTTTAAAAAGTAATACAACACAGTACACTTCTAAAAAAATGTTGGTTTTATTGACGATTCCAATGTACCACATTGTTCCCCCTTCTGCTGGCTACAAAACTCTGGTATTCAACGTAATCTCCGTTCAATGCGACGGCCTTGCGACATCTCAGGAAGAGGGCCTGTATGCCCAGATGGTACCACTTTACTTGTCGACATCGGAGACTGCTGTACCAGCAACCTCCACATCACCCACGAACTGCTTCCTGTGGATTGCATCCCTCTCTGGGCCAAGTCGAAAGGTGTGGGATCCGAGCTGTAAGATGCATGAGTAAGAAGAATCCAATTAAGTAAGCTCTGGACACTGTTGTAACTTCCTGTGGTACTGAACTGCTGACGTCCTAGGTCCCTAGGCGCACACACTACTTAATCTAACTTAAACTAATTTACGGTAAGGATGGCACACACACCCATGCCCGAGGGAGGACTCGAACCTCCGATGGTGGTTGCAGCGTGAATCGTGAAAAGGAGCCCTTGACCACGCGGCTACACCGCGTGGCTGTCTGTGCAGGAAATACCGCACAGATGGTCCTTTGTTGCCCTTTGTGGTCTTCTGGTAACATCGAGCAATCCAATGGGTACACACTTTTGAGTATGTCAGCACTTTGAACAGAGACTTCGTTCCATCCCCTCGAATGAGAGTGTCCACGTGTCCATTAGAGATGGGGGATCCACTCTTGAACTGATTCATAGAGTTGAATCTTTCAAAGGAGTGAACAAACAGTGATTCAGAAAAAAAGAACGGTAGCTCCAAACGTTTCCCACAGCAGAGAGAGAGAGAGAGAGAGAGAGAGAGAGAGAGAGAGAGACGGACCATATCAGCAGCGCCTCTGCTGGTCACAGCACAGTGCACGCCACACAACACAGCCAGCGCCGGCCTCTGCCCTGCTTCTACCTTGGCTGCCTGCATTGTGCAGTGCCCCATTGGATTTTGTGTTTCACATATGCCGTGCCGTCTCTGTGCGTCAGCTGCCGCGTGCAGTGTCTGGCGCAGCTTAACTTCGCATCACACTCTGTCGGCGATCGTTTCAGTCACACATCCTGCCCTCTGGGCAGTTGATGCGAGCAACAGGCCAGAGAGCCACCTAGCGGATAACATAGGAACTACTTGCAACAACCTGCTCGCAAGGGAACGGACGATTTGTCTCGGAGCGGGTGAGTGGTGGCCGTTCACCGCTCCCCCCACCCTCGGAACTCGCCCGCTCAATGCTCACCCCACCATTCTCTACTCTAGCCAGAGCATTGAGCAAAGCAACTCAGGTGTCACTCTGGTCTCTGCGGTCTTAGCTCACGCAGTAATACAGCTCGCGGCTCGACCTGCTCGACTCAGTGCTTCTGCATCGGAGTTCGTCTCTACTGGATATTGTTCTTCGTAGTAATACCGCTATGTATATTACATTATTATGTTATGTATACATCATTTGTTTTTATTTTATTTTTATTTGTTTAAACTGATCAGATTAGGTTCCTGACGACTCCTCTTACTATAGGATTTTTATTACAGACACTCGAATTTACGCTTTAATTACGAGCGAACCGATAAACGTATCACAAAATGTGATACACCAATATTTTCCTTGTTTTATTCTGCGTAAGGCTATGTGGAGCACTTTCGTCTTACAGTCAAATTTATATTTTTTTTTCCTTATTCTGGCACGGATTTTGCGATTTTAGGCGTTTTCGGAAGGAAACGTTCACTTTAAAAGTATATGGCTTGCGATGTATTTGTATGAGGTTAATGAAATTTTAATACATTATAGCCAAATATATTTTTAATGTAAATCTCAAGTTACAACATTTTCCGATCACCCAAAAAACCACGATAGTGCAAAATAAATCAGTAATCAAAAACTTTGTCATATCGTGGAAATTTCAATAAACAATACAAAATTCTTACTCAATATCTGTGTTACTTCAAAATAGGATCAAATAAGATGAAAATACAGGTATAGTACTGGAATAAACCAAGTTTAAAGGGCAATGTGCCTTCCATTTGTTTTCTATTGTAAATGAGTGGTGAGTCATGAAAAAGAGCTAATTCATTTCAGGGAGTGAACAGTTCTGATCCGATCTCTGAAAAGAACAGTTTTGCCCATCTCTAGTGTCCATACGTCCCAACATTGCTGGTGTCACAGCTGCGTGCGGGTGGCTGGCGTGTGGGAGAACAGAGAGGTTTGCCCAACCTTGCTGCGATGATGGCTGGTGTCCCCGCCCAGTGACTCACGTTTCTCCAAAGACATTCTGGAGGAGGCTACGAATGTCTGTGATGCTCCGGTTTTCCTCTAAACGAAACTCATTCACAGATCTGTGCTTGGAACGCCCCTCCATCACAGACGCCATTTTGAAGGTCAGGTGCAGTGTCGCCACCTGTCGATACTTCATGAAACTATAAGGAATGAAGCGAGAATATTCCGCGATGTGCCGTGGCAAATTCGGCATATTTTCAACTGAAACTGGCCGAGATAAAAATGCGTTGCGATACTTATTGAACACCCCTTATATTATTACAAAAATTCCTTTTATTTTGTAGATCATAGTTTACGCCTAATGTGAATAGGGAGAATTTTATTTAGTTGAAAGGGAAGTAAACATGCAGTTGAAAAATATGGATAACATTTGTCGTTAGCTATGCAATAAACGTAGTTGATCTAGCAAATGAGGAAGAGTGGCCGCTAGGATTAACAACATTGCGTTGATTTCTTCTGTGTTAACTACCAAAAGTCGAAGATATTAAGAAAAATTAGTAACATATCTCATTGTGGAATTTCTCCAATAGTTGGAAAGATTAATTTAAATTCTGAGTGCGCCGATTCAATGACGACACCACAATGTCCAGTGACACAGCTGCCAAGTGACCACCCTAGGTGTGCTTTTCGTCTCTTGCTGGTTAATGTACCAGACAACACGCCTTCAGCTACTACCCTGCAGTTCAAATCGATGCTATGTTTAAAGGGAAAATAGTTTATGGATCTTCGGGATGCTATTGTCTGTACTGACTAGATGATTATAGCCATAGACGTCTCTCTCTCTCTCTCTCTTTTTTGTGTGTATCTTGCGCAGTGAAGTACGAGGTGGCAATGCATGCGTACCATACGCACATCGATTGTTAATACTGTTTACATCCATACTTCGCAAGCTACCTTAAGGTGTGTGGTAGAGGGTACTTTAGGTACCAGTGTTATTTTTAACCTTTCCTGTTCCAACGCCGAATAATTCGTGGGAAGAACGATTGTTGGTAAGCCTCTGTGCGGGGTCCGATGTACCTGATTCTACTTTTTTACCTAACGTGCCATACACTTGTTACTACTGAGTTCTCTGCATTGAAATTTTGCAATGATGTCACACATTCTGGTTACAGCTGACTATGTTATTCATCCGTTTCTCATGGCAGATAACTTTCGTATGTTAACTTCTGTGATATCATTAAATAACTTCAAACAACACATAACATGCTGCTGACAATACGTGTAGCAGTTATCGCCAGCAAACATCGATAAATAACATTAAGCTCTCTTTATAATGATTTCTAAATAGATTTTAATTGCAATGTTGCTTCCTTGAACAACACGAGTCTTAGGTGTGCTGGTCCTCCTGTTTTCCAAGACCGGCAATCAACGGGCTGTAGCGAAAGCGTCTTGTAACTTTTGGTCTTGCCTCAACAGTGAGAAGAATAACGCTATCTTTGTCGGCTATCGATGACATTCAGTAGTACTTTGGCCGTCTTGTGGCTTATTACTTTCAATACCTAGTCATTTCATACTTTTACAATGAACCAAAATGGGAATTTCGTATTGTAATCGCATATCCACGACTCTTTTTCAGTATTATAATTTCAATTGTCACGAGCAAGTAACGCGTAAGCTTATTTATCTGGAGAGTTACTTATTATAATGTGTTATTAGTGTTACTTTGTTAAGTGCTAGTTTCTTCGATTATGGTAATACACACTATCTCTCCACCCGACGGACGGCAATGCATAGGAGCATATTTACAAGACCCAACATCTCTTACTAAACGTACTCGGGTATATGTGTCTCTCTCGAATTTTCCCCGTTCAGTGCACCACCCAATGTCGGACTAAATCCTGTTAACTGACATAGTTCACGTTCCATCAACCCATCCCAAACACGGAAGATTTTCTACATCACTGAGACTTCTTCTTTCTAGTTCGTTTTCATTTTGACCTCTAAGTTTTTAATGCACTTAAACAGCAACAATCTAAAACTGTTGCCGATTGCTTGATAACTGTTCTGTTCAAGCTCATTTCCATTCACTAACGTCACTAAATTAGCAGCAGACATTCCGTATGGCCACCGTGTTGGATGAGACTAGTTCTTCCATCTCTGTAACAACTTCCATAATTCTAACATTCAGTATTTCCGCTGTATGGAGCTATTAAAGTTTAAATTATTATATCTATATAGTATGATAAAATACATTTAGTATTTCAGCGTGCATGTGTTGAAAACCGAAACTACATTTTATTCTTTTCAATTAAATGCCATATAAAACCGGCAGATTGTTCACTGAAGTGAGGCGTTATGGAGATGTTCTTCCTCGTGACTGTACGACCTTTATTACACATGTATTTCATTCGATGGGGCAAAGTATCTGTTAAATGCATCTTTGACGATGGCTGCCAGGTTCAGACAGAGCCCAAACTCAGCGTTGCTGGGAAGCACTGGCTCAGCTGCGCTGCCAGAGGAAAAAATATTTCCAATTCAAGGGAGCGCCGGCAGAGCGCGGCCGAATTTTCGCTCCCAAAGTCTCTTTAAAGCCAATATTTTATTCATCCAATTCTCTCGCTCTCAGTTTACCTGAATGTTGGG
Source organism: Schistocerca cancellata (assembly GCF_023864275.1). Classification (NCBI taxonomy): domain Eukaryota; kingdom Metazoa; phylum Arthropoda; class Insecta; order Orthoptera; family Acrididae; genus Schistocerca; species Schistocerca cancellata. Next base: position 814,691,753 of record NC_064630.1, read on the forward strand.
AGAAAGGTTTCCGCTGTTGCAGGCGGAGAGGCTGTCGAGCCACACGAAAATAAAACCATCGCGTGGAAATTCCTCTTTTTCACCGTCACCAAGCCCCCCCCCCCCCCTCCGTGCCGCACCCCTCCGAACCTTCCTCTCTCATCCTGTCGAACCAGCTGGCGTGTCCTCGTGGCGAAGAGTAGTTGCATGTGGACTCTCGGGTATGTGGTGTGTGTGTGTGTGTGTGTGTGTGTGTGTGTGTGTGTGTGTGTGTGCAAGAGAGAGAGAGTGTGCGAGTTTCAATAGCATAAAGAGAGTTTAGTAGAAAGAGACTCACTAAAATAAAGACAGCGAGGGAAAAATGGAATGAAAGACATGATGTGCTGTGGGCGGGGAGAGGGGTGTGGGGGTCGAGAAAAGTATACGGAACTGATGAAAGCTTTTGAAAGAAACAAGCATACACAACGAATCATATTTTATTATTAGGTAACACTGAGTTAATCGTTTCTTCCATTGATACCTCCTGACATGTTTACGAGAGGTAGCCTGTGAATGCTCCATTTTATTGCAGGTACTCTGGAGACGAAGTAAAATACTGTGGCAAAGGGATACGAGGGTGTCCTATGGCTACCGACATCTTCCTGAAAACAAATAGAAAAACACGTAATTTTAATTTTTTTGAAGTAATAATTAAAGCTTTATGCCCATCCCTCGTAATTAATGACGAGGCCAACTAAAAAGTTTTCTATTCCTTGGTTTAGATAATAGCCTAATTGCATGTTTCTTGGGCAACGAACTCATGTCTGACCGCACTGTTTTTCCTGGTTTGCAAAAATTTCTCAGAATAAGACCCCGTCATGAAACAGAAATTTAGCGAAAAGCAAGTAAATGGAATTTACTTTTATAGTATGAACATAAGGGGTTTTGAAGTATGAAGAACTAAGCATCTCTTAATTTCATAGAAGTGTCACTTAGCTGATACTTCCTCTCCTTAAAGCATGTAACAAACCGTTTTCACCAATGAAACGGCTGTCTTACGCCATTTGAATTGTCCTTGTAATGCTCCTCTATGAACTGGATGTGTTGACAAAAGCTGTCTGTTCTTCACTGATTACACCAACATTTTCGGGGAAGAAACTACTGGAAAACGAAACGTGAGACTCACGACGCTGCCTAACTTATTGAACTTTTTCGGTTTGTTGGTTAACAGAAATATAATAACAAATTAGAAACAATCTCTTTGAATGATACCCATGGCTTCCTCATGCAGTTACTTTTGATTCGAACTTGGTTCTTTTTGTTGAATAAGTGTTTAGTAACAACCTTTTTGCATGATATATTACCTTAGACACTGTTCACTTAAATTTGGAACCTAATTTCATTTTTTGAAGGTCAGGAAACAGAAACAGCCTTTCTTTCAATGTCGATTAAAGAGTTTCTGAAAGCGTCACTCTGACGTGGAGACTGTGTTACGCATCTCTGAGTGATGCTTTCAGAAACTCATCCATTAGGTCCAACCCAGGCTGATGCGTAAGGAAATAGAATTTTTTTCTGGTCCAGGAGGTTCTTGTGCAAAACGTTCTTGTCTCCATGATTTAAAGATTTTATTTCTGGCGTTTCTGTTCTGAACAAGCTTTGATACCTTGCTCTACTATCCGATTCACATAATAAATCATTAAATTCATTCTATGAGATATGCATCACGAACACCGCTACAAATGCATTTCTTTATGTATATAGTCATAATAACATGAAATGTTGTTACCAAATTACGATTCAGCACATTAAAATCCACATGACCAAACCTCATTAATTAACAAGCTTTTTCATCGTTTCCCTCCGTTTTTAATAACAGCATCAAGTAGCTGCAGATTACGTAAAATGATTACACTGACAGTGACATTTCTACATTCACTCCATATTACGGAATTAGCAAGCAAATTTCTAGCCACAATGATAAATACCCATCACCGTTCACTGCGAACAGCATAGATTAGGATTGTTTCAAGCGCTTTGCTACACTTATCTAGACAGGATCAATCATCACGGTTGCGGACCTTTCTTGCCTTTCTGGATACAGAAAATGTTCGACTGCTACCCTTGCCAGCACATTCTCCAGAGCTCCCACCAACTGAAAACGTTTGGTCAATGGTGGCCGAGCAACTACCTCGTCACAATACGCCAGTCACTACTGTTGATGAACTGTGGTATCGTGTTGAACCTGCATGGGCAGCTGTGTAAAGAGGAGAAAATAAATAACGGGATGAAGTTCTCTGTGAACCAAGCTTTACTAACACGTGGTAACTAGGGGTGTCACTGCAGTGTATGAGAATGCAATCGTACTAATAATCGTTTGTAGAAGCAACTGACATCTCCGTACATGCTATAACGCGGAACGGGCTCAATCAACTAGCAAGTAAGACGATCCAGTTGAATACCTGCGTCTACCTATACACTAACGTGAGGCGTGGAACAGTCATATGAAGTTACACTACTGGCCATTAAAACTGCTACACCACAAAGATGACGTGCTACAGACGCGAACTTTAACCGACAGGAAGAAGATGCTGAGATATGGAAATGATTAGCTTTTCAGAGCATTCACACAAGGTTGGCGCCGGTGGTGACACCTACAACGTGCTGACATCAGGAAAGTTTCCAACCGATTTCTCACACACAAATAGCAATTGACCGGCGTTGCCTGGTCAAACGTTCTTGTGATGCCTCGTGTAAGGAGGAGAAATGCGTACCATCACGTTTCCGACTTTCATAAAGGTCGAATTGTAGCCTATCGCGACTGCGGTTTATCGTATCGCAACATTGCTGCTCGCGTTAGTCGTGATCCAATGACTGTTAGCAGAATATGGAAATGGTGGGTTCAGGAGGGTAATACGGAACGCTGTGCTGGATCCCAACGGCCTCATATCACTAGCAGTCGAGATGACAGGCATCATATCCGCGCGACTGTAACGATCGTGCAGCCACGTCTCGACCCCTGAGTCAACAGATGGGGACGTTTGCAAGACAAACAACCATCTGCACGAACAGTTCGACGACGTTTGCAGCAGCATGGACTATCAGCTCGGAGACGAATGGCAAAACGTCATTTTTTTGGATGAATACAGGTTCTGTTTACAGCATCATGATGATCGCATCCGTGTTTGTCGACATCGCGGCGAACGCACATTGCAAGCGTGTATTCGTCATCAACATACTGGCTTATTGCCCGGCGTGATGGTATAGGGTGCAATTGATTACACGTCTCGGTCATCGCTTGTTCGCATTGACGTCACTTTGAACAGTGGAAGTTACATTTCAGATGTGTTACGACGCGTGGCTCTACCCTTCATTCGATCCCTGCGAAACCCTACATTTCAGCAGGATAATGCACGACCGCATGTTGCAGGTCCTGTACGGGCCTTTCTGGATACAGAAAATGTTCGACTGCTGCCCTTGCCAGCACATTCTCCAGAGCTCCCACCAACTGAAAACGTCTGGTCAATGGTGGCCGAGCAACTGCCTCGTCACAATACGCCAGTCACTACTATTGATGAACTGTGGTATCGTGTTGAAGCTGTATGGGCAGCTGTACATGTAAAAGCCATCCAAGCTCTGTTTGACTCAGTGCCCAGGCGTATCAAGGCCGTTTTTACGGCCAAAGGTGATTGTTCTGGGTACTGATTTCTCAGTATCTATGCACTTACATTGTGTGAAAATGTAATCACATGCCAGTTCTAGTATAATATATTTGTCGAATGAATACCTGTTTATCATCTGCATATCTTCTTGGTGTAGCAATTTTAATGGCCAGTAGAGTATATACATGACGGCAGAATCGCTTACACAAGGTATAGAAGGGCAGTGCATTGGTCAAACTGTCATTTGTACCAAGGTGATTGAAGTGCGAAAGTTTCCGACGTGATTATGGCCACACGACATGAATTAACTGACTTTGAACGTGAAATGTTAGTTGGAGATAGACGTTTGGGACGTTCTACTTTGGAAATAGTTAAGGAATTCAAAATTCTGAGATCCACAATGTCAAGAGTGTGACGAGAATACGGATTTCAGGCATTACCCGTCACCGTGGAGAACGCAGTGGCCGACGGCCTTCTCTTAACGACCGAGAGTAGCAACATTTGTCAGTGCTAACAGACAAGCTATACTTCGTTAAGTAACCGCAGAGATCATTCTGTGACGTACGACGTATCCGTTAGGAGAACGTGGCGGAATTTGGCGTTAATGCGCTATTGCAGCAGGCGACCGACGTGAGGGCATTTGTTAACAGCACGACATCGCGTGCAGCGCCTCTCCAGGGCTCGCGACCATGTCTGTTGGACCCTAGACGACTGGAAAACCGTTACCTGTTCAGTTGAGTCCCGATTTCAGTTGGTAAGAGCTGATGCTACAGTCCGTGTGTAGCGCAGACTCCTCGAAGCTGTAGATCCGAGTTGTCAAGAAACCTCTGTGCAGGATGGTGTGGGCTGTAGTTACATGGAATGAACTTGGTCCACTGGATGTTCGGCTACTTGGAGACCATTTTACCATTAATGGACACCACGTTCCTAAACAGTGAAGGAATTCTTATGGATGAAAACGCGCCTTATCGCTGATCCACAATAATTTGTGACTTGCTTGAAGAACATTCTTGACAGTTCGAGCGAGTGGTCTGCCCCCAGATTGCCCAACATGAATGACATCGAACACTAATGGGACATATTCGAGGGGTCAGGCTGTGCACAAAATCCTGCATCTTTAACACCTTCGCAATTATGGCTCAGTTCTTCCGCAGGGGACTGCTTTAGTCCATGCCTCATCTAGTTGCTGCATCAGGCTGGACAAAAGGGGTCCGACACGGTGTTAAGAAGTGTCCCATGACATTTGTCACCTGAGTGTACAAGCAGACAGAAACCTACATCTGTACTTGCTGCCCACCGACACTTTCATGTTGCGGATTTCATCACCACGAACTTGCAAGTCAGCTAGTCATTCAGATGCACGAATTGAGTTCTCACTCCAGTGTAATCCAGTTGATAGACGTTTGAAACTTGTTACTGTGTATGGTGGAAAATATTTCTTATTCAGACGAGAATATCAAACTGTATTTATGGAGACACGACAATTCCCGCTGCTCTATAAACCACAATATTTCCTCAGCAAGAAGTGGAAGATAAAGTTGACTATTTCAGGTAGGACGTTTCAGTTTGAGTAGAGAAACTGGTTGGAATTTCATCCACTGTGGACTCAGAAGAACATTCAGACGTTGCTGAAGAGTGTGTACTGCCAAATACTTAATATGCTTGTCCAGGAGAAGTAAACAACATTCAGGAGCGGAAGAAATAGCAGACAATTTGAAGAACAAGTACCAAGAAGCATCGGCGTTGGAATGGCCGGCAACGCGTTCGAGAGGCGTATCCCAAAACCCCGTTTTTGTCAAATGGGGAGCAATAGATGATGCCATCATATCTGTAGCTTCCTTGCCTTTCTCAACTCACGAAGGATCTACGAAGTGCTGGGCAACGAGAGATGAAGGAGTTCATATTAAAACAAAATAAAGTTTACTTTTAAACATCATCACTTACATAAAACAAAAGCGTACGCCGATTACACATTTCTTGAACTACATCAGTTCTAGCCCACAAGGATTTATGGTCTTTATATAAATAGCTAAAAAGGGTACTACTTATTTTCAGTTTGTCATTGTTTTTCTTAATTTTAATCCTAGTTTAACAATCAGTTATCATTAAGTATCTTAGACATATTGTATTTTTTCTCATTGTGTTGCCTCGATATATCCTTCAACAGTTTGGAAAAAATTGTCATTGAGGCCACGTTTCTTCTATATAATTACATTTTTCATCTCAGTACAATGAACACAATATTTGAAAAGTTTCTTGAATAGTTATCAAATATGTAAATCAGAAATTTGAATTTTACTGAAAAATCCTACATTTACATCTAGATTATAACCAGTATATTTTGAGAACATTTGAGTATGTCATACCATCTTCAGACGACAATAAAAATTTAAAAAACTGCTTGAATGTAAGAGATAAGCATCTTCTCGTAACGAAGCTGCTGTGATTATTTCAGCTTTGAGATGGGACTTACTGATAAGAAAGCACGATTGTAAAACAGCGGAAAAGGTCAACTGCAGGAATATGAGTGCATATTGCTTCCTACGTGTTATATGAAAGGAGGAATTCTGGTAGTTAATCATTGCTTTATTTCTCCTGTATAAAAGAAGCTGTAAAGATACATCTACAGGGAGCAAGTGTCACGGATTTTTCTTTTCTTTTTCTTGTTTTCATTTCAAAATGTTTATTTAATACTAATAGCGTTCCTTATTAATCATCCTATCTATCAGTAAATACGATAAATGTCTGTTGTTAACCAAATTGAATGCTACTGCAAAATAGTTTCATAAACTTTGGGTCGTGGGTTTACATGGATAATGAGGTGTTTTGCCTGCTTGAGAAAGAATATAAAACTAATATATGAGATGAACAGAAAATAATTTCGTTGCATGTGTTACGTCACATTTGGAGTTCACGTTATTTTTTATGCGTATTCAGACAATAACATTACAAATAAAACGTCTTTACGTCACCGCTTACGTGCACAATCAATTCTGCTTTTAAGAATTAGATGGAACACGCCGAGAAAAATAAGTATAAAATGTGAATCACTTATTAATGATTTGCCCTTAGCTTTTTGTGAAGATGGACTTGATAGTTCCTGTAGACAGATATTTTTTGTTCTCTGAGACTTTAGGTAATATACCTGGTGGTTGTAAGTAAACTGACGCTGTTCTGAGTTCTGCACTGCATTGCGTGCTGTATACGTTGTAGGAGCTGAATGATCGTAGGTATGTGGATATTAATCGGTGTACTGGCGGAGTATGCTGCAAAAAATAATAGTCCCACTTTCTGCCACCAGGTGAATATACGGCGCTGTAAGCAGTCACAGCTACCAAAACCGCCTTGATGTGATGGTACTGCAAACGGATGGTAACAAGAGTCAACTACGGTCCTTGCTTTTTTTCCAAGGGCATGCATGCAGCACTACTGTATGGTTAAATGATGGTCACATCCTCTTGAGTAAAATTTTCTTGGAGTAAAATAATCGAGGACTATTCGGACGTCGTCATCAGGAGAAACTACTGGCGTTCTACGGATTGGAGGGTGGAATGTTAGATCCCTTAATCGGGCAGGTAAGTTAGAAAATTTAAAAAGGGAAATGGATATTTCGAAGTTGGACATAAATTAGTGAAGTTTGATGGAGGGAGGAACACGACTTCTGCTCAGGCGAATAAAACGTTATAAATACAAAATCAAATAAGCGTAACGTAGGAATAGTTTAATAAAGAATAAGAAAATAGGAATACAGGTAAGCTGCTATGAACAGCATGGTCAACGCATTATCGTAGCCAGACAGACATCCCTCAGACATCGCAGTAGTACAAGTTGATATGCCAACCAGCTCTGCAGATGGTGAAGACATTGAAGAAACATTTGGTGAGATAAAATAAATTGTTCAGTTACTTAAGGGATACGAAAATTTAATTCTGATAGTGGAGTGGAATTCTATAGCAGGAAACAGAAGAAGAGGGAAAACTGTATGTGAGTATGAACAGGTCTAAAGGAATGACAGAGGAAGCTGCCAGATAAAACTTTTCACAGAGCGCCAGTCAGGCATCACCTATTCTTGGTTTAACAATCATGGAAGAAGGGCGCAGACGTCGAAGAGACTTGGAGACATCGGGAGGTTTCAGACTGATCATGTAATGGTAAGACAGAGGTTTTGGAAGAAGATTTTAAATTAGAAGGCATCTCCAGGGACACTTGTGGACTCTGGCCACAATATTAGAGGTTATGAAGTGTAGATTGAAACTAAAGAAATTACAAAACGGTATGAAATTAAGGACCGGGTAAGTTGAGAGAATCAGATGTTGGGAGTTTCAGAGGGAGAATTATGGAACTATTGACAAGTACAAGGAAAAGGAATACAGCAGAAGATGTGTGAGTAACTTTGAGAGATGAAATAATGAAGGCACTAGATTATGAAATATGTAAAAAGACAAGGCCTAGTAGAAACCGTTGGCTACCACAGGAGAAACTGAAATTAGTTATTGAAAGGAGCAAATATCAAAATGCAATACATGGAGCAGGCGAAAGGGAATACAAACGACAAAAAATGGGATTGACAGGAAGAGCAAAATGGCTAAGCAGGAATGGCTAGAGGACAAAAGTAAGGATTTAGAAGCAATTACCACCAGGGGAAAGATTAGATACCACGTGCACGTAAGTTAAAGTGGCCTTTGGAGAAAAGAGAAGCAGCTACATGAAAATCAAGAGCTCAGATTGAGAACCAGTCTTAGACGAAGAAGGGAGACCTGAAACGTGGAAAGAGTATACACAACAGGGTCTATGCAGGGGAGGTCTACTTCAAAGCAATACTATAGCTGCCTAAGAGGAATTAAGATGAGATGCGAAATATGTCATAAGAGTCGAGTGGAAAGAAAGAGAAGCAGTGGCTGAAAAGGGAGTGAGGCACGATTTTATCCTATTTCCGATGTTATTCGCTCTGTACATTCAGAAGCAGTAAAGGAAACAAAACGAAAATATGGAAAAGGAATTTAGGTTGAAGGAGAAAAAATAAAAAGTGAGGTTTGCCGATGATGTAATTCTGTAATAGACAACAAAGGACATGGGTTGAAAGGAATCAACAGGTCTTGAAAGGAAGATACAAGATGAACATCAACAAAAGCAAAACAAGGATAGTGGAATGCAGGCGAATTAAATAAAAAAATTTTGTCGTCAGTCATCTGACTGTTTTGATGCAGCCCGCCACAAATTCCTCTCCTGTGGCAACTTTCTCATTTCACAGTAGCACTTGCAACCTAAATCCTAAATTATTTGCTAGATGCATTCCAATATTAGTCTTCTTTTACAGATTTTACCCTCAGCAGCTCCCGCCAGTACCATGGAAATTATTACGTTATGTCATAAGAGGTGTCGTACCATCCTGTCCCTTCTTCTTATCAGTCTATCCATGTATTCCTGTCCTCGCATACCTTATTAGTCCCCATAATTTTAAGCATTCTTCTGTAGCATCACATCTGAAATGCTTCGATTCTCTTTTGTCCCGGTTTCCCAACGGATCACGTTTCACTATCGTAGAATGCCGAATTCCAAACGTACATTCTCAGAAATTTCTTTCTTAAATTAAGGCCCAAGTTTGACATAAGTAGACTGCACCAAAAGGCGGAAGAGTCAGCAATGACCAACGGCATGAAGATGCAGAAGGCAGTTGAAACCATTCCATTAAAGACACATTATGTGTTTCCACAGGACATGTGGCCTGTAATTGAAAAGTGTCACGATGATCTCTCCATCGTCAAACAATTCCGGACGAATTCCCCATCTGGAACTCCGGGATGGGTCTGCTAAGGAGGAGATGACCATGAGAAAAATATTAGATAACCAACGAAAGCATAACGTCCTCAGAGTCGGGTCGTCGAATGTCAGAAGTTTGTACGTGGTTGGGAAGCTAGATACCCTGAAGAAGGAAATACTAAGGCTCAGTCTAGATACCGTGGGGGTCAGTGAAGTGAAATGATCAAAAGACAAAGATTTCTGGTCAGATAACTATAGGTTAATATCAACGGCAGAAGAAAACGGTATAACAAGAGTCGGATTCGTTATGAACAGGAAGCTAATCCAAATAGTGAGTTACTGTGAAGTTTAATGATAGGGTTATTGTCACCAGAATCGACAGCAAACCAACACCGACAACGATAGTTCAGGTGTACATCCTGATGTAGGAAGCTGAAGATCAGAGATAGAGTATATGTGTATACTAAACGGTAAATTTTGTACGTAAAGAGAGATGGAAATTTAAAAGTGATAGACGATTCTGAAGGAGTAGAAGAAAGGGTAACGGAAGAAAGTACGTTTGGTACTAGGAGTGAGACAGGAGTAAGACTGAGTTGTGTAATAGATTTCAGCTAGTAGTAGCGAATGCTCTGTTCTAGAATCCCAGGACGAGGTCATATACTTGGAAATATCCGGGAGATATGGAAAGATTTCGGGCAGAATTCATAAGGGCGATTCAGAGAATCCTAAATCAGAAATTGGATTGTAAAGCGTACCCAGGAGCACAATTTCGTAGTGATGAAGTTTAAGTGACGAGTCAGGAAGAGTCATTGCGCAAAAAAGTGGGATACGGAACTACTAAGGAATGAAGAGAAACGCTTGGAGTCCTCTGAGGCTATAAATACTGCGATAGTTAATAGTGCAGTAGGCAGTTCAGCTGAAGAGGAATGGACATCTCTAAAAAGGACAATCAGCGAAGTCGGAAAGAAACATAGGTACACAGAAGGTAATTGTGAAGAAACCGTGGGTAACAGAAGAACACTTAACTTTATCGATGAAAGAGGGAAGTACAAAAATGTTCCGGGAAATTCAGGAATACGGAAATATGAGTCAGTTAGGAAAGAAATACATAGGAAGCGCGGGGAAGCTAAGGCAAAATGGTTGCATGAAAAATGTGAATAAATCGAAAAAAATTATTATCGGAAGGACTCGTTCACTGAATAGAAACGTCAAAAGAACCAATGGTGAAACGAAACGCAAGGGTGGTAATATTAATAGTGCAATGGGAATTCCACAGTTTACTGCAGAGGAGAGAGCGGATAGGTGAGAACAGTATATTGAAGGCCTCCATGAATGGGAAGACTTGTCTCATGACGTGACAGAAGAAGAAACATTATCCGAAATAGAAAAGATAAAGGATTCAGTGTTAGAATCATAATTTGAAAAAGTTTCGGGAGACTTAAGATAGAATAAAGTAGAAGGAGATGATAATTAAATCGACACCCTAGCTGCAAACAGGCGTTGATACACATCATTGGGGACATGTTGAAAATGTATGCCCCGACCGCGACTCGAACCCGGAATCTCTTCCTTACATGGCAGACGTATCTGAACCACCGAGGGCACAGAGGATAGTGCCCCTTGCACGCTCCCCGTGAGAACCACATTCCCAACATGTCCACACCACGACATTCGTAGTGCGCCTAATAGATGTTTACCCATCACACTCATAACTCGTGGCAGATTAATCTACCACGTCCCGTACGAGAAGGTCAACGGCCGGGTAGACATATTTTAACTATATATGCAGGTAGTATATGTTCCCGAAAGAACAGATACAATTGATGACCGTGCAGCTTCTCTAGAATGAGATGATAATTAAATCGACACCCTAGCTGCAAACGGACGTTGATAATCATTGGAGACATGTTGAAAATGTGTGCCCTGACAGTCACTCGAACCCGGGATCTCCTGCTTACACGGCAGACGCTCTATCCATCTGAGCCGACGTAAGCTCACGCGTACGGACTGATATCTTCATGCATGAAGTTGTCATCCATTGTATCAATGCAACGTGGTCCTACGTACAATGGTGAGCAGAGCTTACGCCATCTCAGATGCTGATAGTTTGACACAAGATCTGACCATCTAAAAGCTGTGTTCAAGCAGAATGGTTATACTGACAATCAAATCCGTCGTGCTCTACAGATTGGACCTTCGCGGAAACCAACAGAAGATTCTAATAAATCGGTATCTTTAGCGGGTAGCATTTTCAAAATTAGGTAAATTTTAAAGGCATTTGATATTAATAGTGTATTCCGTCCGCCATCTAAGACCAGAGCCCTGCTGGGCTCAGTGAAGGATGATATTGGTTTGAGAAAGCGCGTGGTCTACAAGACTCCCTACCATTGCGGGGAAGACTGTATTGGCCACACGCGTTTATTTCAGCCAGAAAAATATGCAGTGGCTTAACAATGTTGTACGATGAGACGTAAGTGGTTGCCACTGCGTCGCGATATTGGGTGTGTAGCGATAGAAGCCATTGAAATCCAGCTATCTGACAATATTATATACAGAGATAGGGGTATCCTTAAAGTGAGAGTGGGCACCCTGTTCTGTTTGACATCCGTCAATAGTGTTTGATATTGATTTATCGTTTCCGTGAGCTTTCACCACCGGTGCGCTGTTGTGCCTGTCGCTAGAGGGCAGTTACGTTCCCGCCGTGGCGTGTTTGATTTCACTTCCGGCGAGATAGTGCGACGGCGTACTCACCTGAAGATGGCGGCCAGGTGGGCCTCCGAAATATTGTGTCCATATGGCGAGATGTTCCTGCTGGAGACCCGATACGTATGCAACCAAGTGGTAAAGTTTACGGAGTCACAAAATAGGTGTAGCTATAGAGAAAGGCGGGTAGTATACAATATGTACAAAAGACAAAGGGAGCAATATAATTGGAAGACGAAAAAGGCAGTGCTCGGTTAAAATGAGTTTAAGACATTAATGTAGTATTTCGCCCAAACTGTTCGATGTGTACATCGAAGAAGCAATGACTGAAATAAAGAAATGTTCAGTAGCAAACTTAAAATTCAAGGCAAAAAATATCAGTGATAAGATTCGTTGATGACGTTGCTAACCTCGTTGGAAGTGAAGAAGAATGACAGCATACGTTGAATGGAATGAACTGTCTAATCAATACTGAATATGAATTGAGAGTATAATGACAAAAGTAATGAGAAGTGCAAGAAATGAGAACTGCGAGAAACTTCACATCAGGGTTGGCGATCAGTGATAAGATTCGTTGATGACGTTGCTAACCTCGTTGGAAGTGAAGAAGAATGACAGCATACGTTGAATCGAATGAACTGTCTAATCAATACTGAATATGAATTGAGAGTATAATGACAAAAGTAATGAGAAGTGCAAGAAATGAGAACTGCGAGAAACTTCACATCAGGGTTGGCGATCAAGAACTAGATGAATTCGCCTACCTATGTAGCGAAATAATCCATGACGGACGGATAAAAAATGGCATTTCTGGGCAAGAAGAGTCTACTAGTATCAAACACTGGTCTCAGTTTCAGGGATAAATTTTTGAAAATGTACGTTAGAAGCACAACATTGTATGGTAGTGAAACATGAACTGTGGGAAAACTGGTAGTCTGCCTCGTATGTCCTCCTCGCTCCGTCCGTCATGGATTATCTCCATAGGTAACAGAATTCCTCATCTTCGTCTAGTTCCAGATCACTAATCCTGATGATAAGTTTCTCGCTGTTTTCAGTTCTCCTACTCATTACTTTATTCTTTCTTCGTTTTACTCTCAATCCATATACAGTACTCATTAGATTGTTCTTATCATTCAGCAGATCCTGTAATTGTTCTTCACTTTGACTGATAGTAACACTGTCATCAGTGAATTACATGACTGATCACCTTTCATCCTGAATTTCAGTTCCACCTGTAACCTCCCCCGCACTTATCGACCTTAATGACAGTGAAAAATTAAACCGCGTGCGCCTAGTGGAAATTTGGGAAAAGCAATCGTCACCGAAATTAATTTCTCGGTAAACAGGGAGGAAAGGGTTACATCTAAATGAAAGGAAAAATGCAAATGAAGTTGGTGAAAATTAATTTTGAGAAATGGGTAAAATTAATAAAGAAAGTAATTGTGCGGTCTTTACGTTAACAATTAATTGGCATTAATTAGATATTTGAGATTTGGGGAAAATTACAGTCGCCAGTCCTATGGACAACTACTATAATAACTGAAAATGGAAGATTAATGCACATATAATTAGCACTAAAAGCGTGGCAACTGAAGGTTGACACGTGCTGTGTGAAAACTGAATGTTAGTCAGAAGTAATAAATTTCGCTATCCTCTGACTTAATTTAGCAAAAGAATTAATAAAATCGTAAAATTGAAAGTTAATTTAGTGATTGAAATTAACAGTGAATTTTGTTTCTGAAGCATTACGAAATTCAATAAAATAAGGTTAGTCTTGGGCTACCTCAACAATCATTTCAAAAGCTACTTGAATCTACGCAATTTAGAAATAAGAGATTTAACTTTGAACTTGAATTAAATGATTCTGAACAATTAACAATAGTAAAATTTAGTACGTACCAAGCTGAGCTGCAGTCACAGGTAAGCTAAAATATGGTAAGAAAACTCGCACTATTAATTTCTGCTTGTGTAATCTAAATATTGTAGCCAGCTATGAATACTTTAACTGAACTTTGAAATTAAAGCAGTGAAATGGAATGATATCACTTTAATGCTAACGTATGAATTTCAACGACACTCGGGTTCATTCCAAAAAAGGAAGGGACCCTGCTTGGTAATGCAATTGGGACAGTAAGCGACAAAGGTTCATGCTAAGTTGCTGTACTTTTGTGATGCAACAGTTTGAAAAGCTCAGCTTTCAGTCTTCTACATCTACATCAACATCTACATCTACATCCATACTCCGCAAGCCACCTGACGGTGTGTGGCGGAGGGTACCCTGAGTACCTCTATCGGTTCTCCCTTCTATTCCAGTCTCGTATTGTTCGTGGAAAAAAGGATTGTCGGTATGCTTCTGTGTGGGCTCTAATCTCTCTGATTTTCTCCTCATGGTCTCTTCGCGAGATATATGTAGGAGGGAGCAATATACTGCTTGACTCCTCGGTGAAGGTATGTTCTCGAAACTTCAACAAAAGCCTGTACCGAGCTACTGAGCGTATCTCCTGCAGAGTCTTCCACTGGAGTTTATCTATCATATCCGTAACGTTTTCACGATTACTAAATGATCCTGTAACGAAGCGCGCTGCTCTCCGTTGGATCTTCTCTATCTCTTCTATCTACCCTATCTGGTACGAATCCCACACTGCTGAGCAGTATTCAAGCAGTGGGCGTACAAGCGTACTGTAACCTACTTCCTTTGTTTTCGGATTGCAATTCCTTAGGATTCTTCCAATGAATCTCAGTCTGGCATCTGCTTTACCGACGATCAACTTTATATGATCATTCCATTTTAAATATCTCGTAATGCGTACTCCCAGATAATTTATGGAATTAACTGCTTCCAGTTGCTGACCTGCTATTTTGTAGCTAAATGATAAGGGATCCATCTTTCTATGTATTCGCAGCACATTACACTTGTCTACATTGGGATTCAATTGCCATTCCCTGCACCATGCGTCAATTCGCTGCAGATCCTCCTGCATTTCAGTACAATTTTCCATTGTTACAACCTCTCGATACACCACAGCATCATCTGCAAAAAGCCTCAGTGAACTTCCGATGTCATCCACAAGGTCATTTATGTATACTGTGAACAGCAACGGTCCTACGACACTCCCCTGCGGAACACCTGAAATCACTCCTACTTCGGAATTAGAACGACATGCTGCGTTCTGTTATCTAGGAACTCTTCAATCCAATAACACAATTGGTCTGATAGTCCATACGCTCTTACTTTGTTCATTAAACGACTGTGGGGAACTGTATCGAACGCCTTGCAGAAGTCAAGAAACACGGCATCTACCTGGTAACCCGTGTCTATGGCCCTCTGAGTCTCGCGGATGAATAGCGCGAGCTGGGTTTCACACGACCATCTTTTTCCAAACCCATGCTGATTCCTACAGAGTAGATTTCTAGTCTCCAGAAAAGTCATTATACTCGAACATAATACGTGTTCCAAAATTCTACAACTGATCGACGTTACAGATATAGGTCTATGGTTCTGCACATCTGTTCGACGTCCCTTCTTGAAAACGGGGATGTCCTGTGGCCTTTTCCAATACTTTGGAACGCTACGCTCTTCTAGAGACCTGCGGTACGGTATCCTTGTTGGTTGATTGAAGGTCTGCAGTCGTCGATCGTGGAGGTGGCGACAGTCACTCATTGTCGGCCGTCGCTGTTGCAGAAGCTGGATGTTGGCGCGCCTTCTTCTCGACACGGTCAGCAGGCGAAACGGGCTCTTGATGTGCGTCAGCTAATGCTTCCCGTCCGCGACACCATGTCAGAAACTATCATAGCAAGTCGAGCGCAATTACATGCTGCCAAACCCCGAAAGTGCGGCAACTCGCGGGAGCGTCACACAACACACCTGCTCCACTGCACCACCCCAGCCAGACTCTTCTCTGCCCGCGCTCCATGCGGCAGAGTTGACACTACCAAAGATCCTAAACACTTTGGTTCTCCACACGACCTATCGATGTAATCGTTCGATAGCATAGTTTTCCCTAGGCCAGACCCAACGTAAAAATACAAATAATATTTACAAAACAAACCAGTTATACGTCGACATAAATGCATATATATATATATATATATATATATATATATATATATATATATATATAGTAAAACAATTACCATATATAAACACACAGAAATGTCATATCTTCAGGTAACAAAATAAGGAAAAAAAATTATAGTACAATAGATGGAAATAGGAGGATATGCGTTTCCAGCATTACACAGCCTCGAACCGTTTTTTTTTTTTTTTTTTCATTTTCATTATTGCTTAATCGGCATATGGACTGAACAGAACTGGCCAAAGACGACATCCCTGTCTTACTTTCTTTTAATTCCGAGCACTTCGTTCTCAGTCTTCCATTTTTGTTGTTCCCTCTTGGCTTTAATACATATTGTATATTACCCGTCTTTCTCTGTGGCTTACTCCTATTTTTCTCAGAATTTCGAACAGCTGGCAGCATTTGACATTGTTGAATGCCTTTTCCACGTCGACAAATCCTATGAACATATCTTGATTTTTCTTTAGTATTCCTTTAATTATCAACCGCAACGTCAAAATTGGCTCTGTGGTCCCCCTACCTTTCCTAAATCCAAACTCATCGCCACCTAACACATCCTCAATTTACTATTCCATTCTTCTGTGCATTATTCTTGTCAGCAGCTTGGATGCATGAGTTTTTAAGCTGACTGTACGATAATTCTCGTACTTGTCACCTCTTGCAATCTTCGTAATTATGTGGATGATGATTTTTCGAAAGTCACATGGTATACCGCCAGACTCATGCATTCTACACACCTACGTGAATAGTCGTTTTGTTGCTACTTCCCTCAATAATTGTAGAAATTTTAGTGGAGTATCATGTGTCTATCTGATTTTCTATCCCTAGTCTTCCGAACCTCTTTGAATTTCTGATTCTAACGCTGGATCCCTTATCTTTTCTGCATCGACTCTTGTTTCTTCTTCCTTCGTCACCAGACAAGTCTTCCCCCTCATAAAGGCATGAAATGGATAAGGAAACGAGACACAGAAGTAGAAGAGTTTTGCTACTTGAGCAGCAAAATAACTGATGAGGCCGAAGTAGAGAGGATATAAAAATAGACTAGCAATGGCAGGAAAAGCGTTACTGAAGACGTGAAGAGGTGCTACTATCGAATATATATTTAAGCGTTAGAAAATCCTTTCTGGAAGTATTGGTATGGAGTGTTTAATGTACGGAACTGAAACATAGACAATATAATTTAGGCAAGAAGAGAATACAAGCTTTAGAAATGCGGTGTTACAGAAGAATTCTGAAGATCCGCTGAGTAGATCACGTAACTGATGAGCAGGTACTGGATAGAATTGGGGAGAAAAGAAATTTGTGGCACAACATGACTAGAAGAAGGGATTGATAGACAGGACACCTTCCCAGACACCACAACAACCAGTAGTCATAATATGGTGTGGGTGCTGGAAAAAGGGACAAATGGTGAAACATCTGATAACGATAGTTCTGGCACGTTTATTTGGATGTGGACACAAGTTTCAGGTTATGTTAAAAAAGGTCTCCTGACTCAGCAACATGCTGCATCAGTAACCGAAAATGGCTCTGAGCACTATGGGACTTAACTTCTAAGGTCATCAGTCCCCTAGGACTTAGAACTACTTAAACCTAACTAACTTAAGGACATCACACACATCCATGCCCGAGGCAGGATTCGAACCTGAGACCGTAGCGGTCGCTCGGTTCCAGACTGTAGCGCCCAGAACCGCTCGGCCACCAGCGGCCGGCTCAGTAACCGACATGGTCAACAGCTGCTCACAGTATATGCAGTGCAATCAGAGGTACATGTCGTAGTATGCTATCATTCAGATCAGGATGGAGCAGGATTCATCCCTGACAGACTTATCTTTCAGATATTCCCACAACTACAAGTTACATGGATGTATGTCGGGGATCTGGAAGATTCAAATGGTTCAAATGGCTCTGAGCACTATGGGACTTAACATGTATGGTCATCAGTCCCCTAGAACTTAGAACTACTTAAAACTAACTAACCTAAGGACATCACACACATCGATGCCCGAGGCAGGATTCGAACCTGCGACCGTAGCAGTCGCGCGGCTCCGGACGCAGCGCCTAGAACCGCTAGACCACCGCTGCCGGCGATGTGGAAGACCACATATCCTTAAATTGCCCAGAGATGATGTAGTCATTACCAGTTTCTTGAAACAAAAGTTTAACCAGGCAAGCGGTATCTGGTATCGCCCCATTTTTACATGAAAATAATAGTGTAGACACAGTTGTATTCTTGCAGAGCTGAATTCACGTGTTGCACATAGAAATCTTTTTGTTTTTTGCATTTGAGTTATCAGTCTTCTGACTGGTTTGATACGACCCGAAGCGAATGCCTCTGCTGTGTCAACCTTTTCATTCAGCACAGTAACTGCAACCTACGTCGGCAACATATGAAATGTATTCGCAGTTGCGAATATGGACTACCATCAGATGCATAATGGACTGACGACAGTGAAAATTTGTGCCGGATCGGAAAGAACTCACCGTGTGCGGTCGACTTATCATTTCACTATCCTATGACGAGTCACGGCCACACCCGAACTTCCATATGCGGTCAACCATCTATCTAACGGTTGTACTCGTACCTCCACTGCGTATGTTTCGAGACATTTTACTTGAAAGTCAATTGCCCGGTGTCTGCTGATGAATGCGATATTGCAGTACTTGTGTTATTTCGAATTACGATGGGAAGTTCTCTTAGACCGCGCGGGGTAGCCGGAGGTTCGAGTTCTTCCTCGGGCATGGGTGTGTGTGTTGTCCTTAGCGTAAGTTAGATTAAGTTAGGATAAGTAGTGTGTAAGCCTGGGGACCAATGACCTCAGCAGTTTGGTCCCATAAGACCTTACCACAAATTGAACTAATTATAATTTGTCTTGGACATGCATGCTGCATGTAACAAGCAGGAAATCCGGATTCCCGCACCAAATTTCAACGTCGTCAGTCCATTATAAAGCTGATGGTACTCCAATCTCGCAATTGCGAATACATTTCATGTATTTCATAACTGCTGTAGTCGGCGCAGTGGCTGTTCTTTCGGACGTTCATGAATTTCCGAGGAAAATTTGCATCGTAATTTGGAATAACACAGGCTCTGCAACATAGCATACGTCGTCAATCGTTTTCTTTATGCATCCCAATTTCTATCTTTCTCTACAGTTTTTACCTTCTACAGCTCCTTCTAGTACCATGGAAGAGGTCTTTACAAAGTGCATACGTAATTGTCCAACGGATGGGCCCACGAGGTATGAATATCTCGAAGAAAAATGGACCGAGTATGAACGACCTTGTGAAGCCATACCACACTGTCACATAAGCTGAGTACACTGCAGTTCTATGCATTTACGACACCGTGTAGAGTAAAACGGTCTTCGTCCATCAAAATAATATTTCCCAGACACATGGCATCCATTCCCATGTGTGTCAAAGAAGGAATGGCAAAGTCGCGGCGGTGTAGCCTGTCTTGGGGCTTCATCTGTTGCGCATTCTGAATCATGTAGGGACAGCAGTGTAAAACGCGCCACAAAGTCTGTTGAACTGTTGACCAGAGGAGAAAGAATTGCCGCGACACAGCTCGAGTACTGAGAGCCATGGGTGCACAATTTGAGGCACGAGCTGCACGATCGGCAATACTAACGGCAAGCAAACTCACCAACAGCTGCCTTGGAGATGGTCCGCCTCCCTCCACCTGCTGCACCACCTAATTCACTTGTTTCTTCAAATTTCCTGGTCATGTTGTTGAGCCACTTTAATGACGTGGTGCCATTTCGGGGCTATTTCTGTCAGCGATATTACCGCACTGCAGCTCTACTATTGCTGCCGTTTTGATAACAACTTTACCAACAATCCACGGTCTTTCTTCTCAATAGCCATTACATTTCGTACTGTAAACTTGATCCTTTTTAACCCAATACACCAACAGACATTTTACAAAATAAATCTACGCACATCGTCAGGCGACAAACAACATACTGACGTCAGAACAGGAACTTTTTACATTCTGACTGCTTACAGCGCCATATTTTTCACCAAGTGGTAGAAAGTGGAACTATTATTTTTTTAGCTACTCCACGAGCGCACCAAATGACTAACACGCCTGCGACGAGTCGGTGTCCTGCTCTGTACACAGTTCTCACTGCACCACTCGGAGCACCGTCGGTTTAATTATAACTACCAAGTATAAGAACAAGTTCCATGACTATATCAAAGAGAGACTCGATCAAAAATAAATTAGCAAAATCAGAACGTAATAATATTTTGACATTTACACACTTCTAATTACAATACTTCTATACTGTTTCGAAATTTTCGTGCAGTTAACGCATGTTGTCACTTTTGTTGTTTTTCGATGAAAGAGGAGAACAAAAACAATAATGGTTGGATAACGTAGTAAGTTTAACAAGGAATGTAATATTTTAATGAAATGTTTTTCATCAGTAGTTCGCCCTCTTAAGCCAAAAAATACCTCATTCCATTTCATGCAGTACAGACAAGTGAGGGTTGTGTTGGTGACAGGGACCTGATTAGCAAAAATGGTCACAATATCCTTGGCACTAGTGAGACTTCCCCGTATGCGGTATAAATCTTCGATACGGTGCCTTCTGGATCACCAAACGCTTCAGCTATCTTTACTACGGTAGCACCCACCACCCCAGCACCAAATATTTGCCCACGGTGGAATACACTGAGTTCCGACATAATACACTCACAAATACACTAAACACTGTTGTGACCACGGCTGACACTTGCGGTGTATCGATGGCATTGCCTAGGTACGACACACGGTCAAGTACAACTCAATCTACCCAGCTGGATTTAGTGAGAACTACGTCATCTTCCCGCCAAGGATTCCCATTATATTCTCCTAGCATTTCGCATGCGTTTTGCTGTTAGCTGTAATGATTCTGGCAGTGCATCTCTGAATTTCGGTAAGGTCTCCAACCACTTTAACAGAATTGTAATATTAGTCACTCTAGAGCAGGAGTGGCCAAGATTTCGGATCGCGGGCCATGCCCGGGCCCAAGTGCCAAAGTGCTCAGCGTCGCTTCACATTTCCCCCACCGCCACGCTCCTCTGCTTGAGTGCGAGGAGGGGCAAGAGGAGAAAACGCGGCTGGTCGAGTGCCACCCGTGTCTTCGCCAGAGACGTCCACCCACCGCGAGCCAGGTGGTTGTTTTGGACCTCCTTTCCCTCCCGAAATCCAGCACAGAATTTGTTTGCGACGGAGCCGGCACCGGCAGCGAGCAGGCAGGCAGGCAGGGCAGCGGCCGCGGCGTGTTGCTGCCGAGGCGCAGCCCCCCCCGATAGCGCCTGCCCTCCGCATACCTGCAGGGTGTTTCAAAAATGACCGGTATATTTGAAACGGCAATAAAAACTAAACAAGCAGCGATAGAAATACACCGTTTGTTGCAATATGCTTGGGACAACAGTACATTTTCAGGCGGACAAACTTTCGAAATTACAGTAGTTACAATTTCCAACAACAGATGGCGCTGCAAGTGATGTGAAAACGTGCAAGTGTGCTGTAGACAACATGGTTTATTCCTTAGAAGAGAGGATTTTTCTGGTGTTGGAATTCCACCGCCTAGAACACAGTGTTGTTGCAACAAGACGAAGTTTTCAACGGAGGTGGTAGAAAGTGGAACTATTATTTTTTTAGCTTCTCCACGAGCGCACCAAATGACTAACATGCCTGCGACGAGTCGGTGTCCTGCTCTGTACACAGTTCTCACTGCACCACCGAAAAGCGATACAATAAAGGATCTGTTTGAAAAATTTCAACGGACTGGGAATGTGACGGATGTACGTGCTGGAAAGGTAGGGCGACCGCGTACGGCAACCACAGAGGGCAACGCGCAGCTAGTGCAGCAGGTGATCCAACAGCGGCCTCGGGTTTCCGTTCGCCGTGTTGCAGCTGCGGTCCAAATGACGCCAACGTCCGCGTATCGTCTCGTGCGCCAGAGTTTACACCTCTATCCGTACAAAATTCAAACGCGGCAACCCCTCAGCGCCGCTACCATTGCTGCACGACAGACATTCGCTAACGATATAGTGCACAGGATTGATGACGGCGATATGCATGTCGGCAGCATTTGGTTTACTGACGAAGCTTATTTTTACCTGGACGGCTTCGTCAATAAACAGAACTGGCGCATATGGGGAACCGAAAAGCCCCATGTTGCAGTCCCATCGTCCCTGCATCCTTAAAAAGTACTGGTCTGGGCCGCCATTTCTTCCAAAGGAATCATTGGCCCATTTTTCAGATCCGAAACGATTACTGCATCACGCTATCTGGACATTCTTCGTGAATTTGTGGCGGTACAAACTGCCTTAGACGACACTGCGAACACCTCGTGGTTTATGCAAGATGGTGCCCGGCCACATCGTACGGCCGGCGTCTTTAATTTCCTGAATGAATATTTCGATGATCGTGTGATTGCTTTGGGCTATCCGAAACATACAGGAGGCGGCGTGGATTGGCCTCCCTATTCGCCAGACATGAACCCCTGTGACTTCTTTCTGTGGGGACACTTGAAAGACCAGGTGTACCGCCAGAATCCAGAAACAATTGAACAGCTGAAGCAGTACATCTCATCTGCATGTGAAGCCATTCCACCAGACACGTTGTCAAAGGTTTCGGGTAATTTCATTCAGAGACTACGCCATATTATTGCTACGCATGGTGGATATGTGGAAAATATCGTACTATAGAGTTTCTCAGACCGCAGCGCCATCTGTTGTTGAAAATTGTAACTACTGTAATTTCGAAAGTTTGTCTGCCTGAAAATGTACTGTTGTCCCAAGCATATTGCAACAAACGGTGTATTTCTATCGCTGCTCGTTTAGTTTTTATTGCCGTTTCAAATATACCGGTCATTTTTGAAACACCCTGTAGGACTCACTGACTGTGGCGACATGGATCAGTGGACTACACGAAATATTTGCATGCGTGAGGTCATCGGTTCGAATCCCCATCCAGCCACACAGATTTCGGTTTCCTGTGACTTCTGGAAATCGATATTAAGGCTGTTGCAGCTAGAAGGAGACGGACGACTTCTGTCTCCTTCCCTGCCCTATGCGCACTCAAGGGTCTCCGTCTCTAAGGAGCGTGGTGGCGACACGACTTGAAATTCTAACTTTACTTCTTCTCACATCGGCTACTCGAGCTAGTTTCCCCTAAGACAAAGGCATTTCTAACCATTATCGGTTTCAAATGGCCACCTTCTTCCACAGTACGTTATGCTCGTTGTACGGCCTAATACATACTTGATCTGGGAACGTAGAGCTTTCGACGACATTCTTCTCTAACACACTTTCAGTGTACTTCCCGAGACAATCTAGAACAAAATTTGGAACGTCTGTGACACTCTACCTCGTCTTGCTGCACATTCTGACCTCTGCAGCATCTTTGCACGACACATATTTCAGGAGATATCAGGTCATAAACACTGAGATGCATAAAAAAATGCTGCATCATGTATGACGTTTATATATATTGTTTCTCTGTTACTACCTCGATTCGCATTACATTTCGCAGACAGTATCCACACACACTGCTGAACGTACCTCCAAAATTATATCATTTTAATAGCCTTAGATCAGGAGATACACGTATGAAGCCATAAACACCGAGGTGCATAAAAATTGCCGCAAAACGCATGACGTTTAAATTTATTACGTCTTTGTTACTTGCTCTAATTGCACAATATTTCGCAGACAGTATCCACATATGACACTGAATGCAGATACAAAATTATATCATTTACGATACATACTTCACGAGATTTCTTAAGCACTGAGCTGCGTGAAAACTGCATGGCGAAATTCGGTAGAGATGCACGTCATACGAACAAATATGTGTGAAATATGTTAAACATATGTGAAATATATGCGACACATACATACGACGAAAAAGTCACAGGTAAAAACCTCCTCCTAAACCCATGAGCCGGCCGTGGTGGCCGAGCGGTTCTAGGCGCTACAGTATGGAACCGCGCCACCACTACGGTCGCAGGTTCGAATCCTGCCTCGGGCATGGTTGTGTGTGATGTCCTTAGTTTAGTTAGGTGTAAGTAGTTCTAAGTTCTAGGGGACTGATGACCTTAGAAGTTAAGTCCCATAGTGCTCAGAGCCATTTGAACCTTTTTGAACCTAAACCCATGTATCGGTTTGAACTAAACTTCGTACACGTACACACAGCTGACTTAAGTCATGGGACAGGGATATGCACATATACATACAGATGGCGGTAGACTCGCGTAAAAAAGGTACTGCATTGTCGCAGCTGTCACTTAGGTGATTCACGTAAAAAGATTTCCGACCTGATTATGGTCTCACGACTGGAATTAACACACTTTCTGTGGTGTCACCACCAGACACCACACTTGCTAGGTGGTAGCGTTTAAATCGGCCGCGGTCCGTTAGTATACGTCGGACCCGCGTGTCGCCACTATCAGTGATTGCAGACCGAGCGCCGCCACACGGCAGGTATAGAGACACTTCCTAGCACTCGCCCCTGTTGTACAGCCGACTTTGCTAGCGATGGTTCACTGACAAATTACGCTCTCATTTGCCGAGACGATAGTTAGCATAGCCTTCAGCTACGTCATTTGCTACGACCTAGCAAGGCGCCATTACCAGTCACTATTGATGCTGTAAAGCATGTACCGTCAAGAGCGATGTTCACCAGTTATGGATTAAACTTAAGTATTCCAGCAGCTACGTACTTTTATTGCTAGTATAATTACCTTGTCCTGTTCCAGACCTCACGCCAGCCTGCGTGAGCTTAAACGCGTGCCTTTCGGCTTCCTGTCGTAGTGGATTGGCTGTCTTGCCAGTCCACAACACTTTCAATACAGAACGGTAATCGGAGCTAATTGCATGGGGAATTCCCTTTTGGATATCATTAGAGAATTCAGTACACCGTGATCCATACTGTAAGAGCGTGTCGCGAATACCAAATTTTAGGAATTACCTCTCACCACGGACAACGCCTTCAGTTAACGACCGAGAGCAGCGGGGTTTGTGTAGAGTTGTCAGTGGTACCAGAGTCGCAACGCTGCGTGAAATAACCGCACAAATCAATATCGGTCCTACGACGAACGCCTGCGTTAGGACAGTGGAGCGAAATTCGGCGTTAATGGGCTATGGTAGCAGACAGACGAAGCGAGTGCCTTTGCTATCAGCGCGACATCGCCTGCAGTTCCTCTGCTGCGCTCCTGACCGTATCGGTCGCACCTAGACGACTGGCAAACCGCGGCCTGCTCAGATAAGTCCCTATTTCAGTCGGTAAGAGCCGATGACAGGGTTCGAACGTCACGCAGACCCCACGAAGCCGCGGACCCACGTTGTCCAAGAAGGCTCGTGTTGTGGCGTAGCAAGACAGCCACGCCACTCGGAAGTAGCCGAAATGCACGCGTACACACACGCCGGCTGGCGTGAGGTCTGAAACAGGATACTTAATGAATGCTATAAAGAAAAATACTTAGCTTCTGTAATACTTAACTGTACTCCATCATTGTGGTACATCGCTCTTGACGATACAAATGAGACTCTTTCAATACAAGCACTGTAAGGCTAATGGCGCCTTGCTTGGTCGTAGCCATGAACTTAGCTGAAGGCTATTCTAACTGTCTCTCGGCAAATGAGAGAAAGGCTTCGTCAGTGTAGTCGCTAGCAAAGTCGTCGTACAACTGGAGCGAGTGCTAGTACGTCTCTCTAGACCTGCCGTGTGGTGGCGCTCGGTCTGCAATTACTGACAGTGGCGACACGCGGGTCCGACATGTACTAATGGACCGCGGCCGATTTAAAGCTACCACCTAGCAAGTGTGGTGTCTGGCGGTGACACCACAGCTCGCACTCAAGTATTCACGTAATCGTGACTTATTTAGTTCCATACTGGGAAAAAAAAATCTTTTAAGCAAATATGTCGACCGATACATTATAGCACTTTGGCAACGTCATTATGGAGATATGGAAAGTCTATCTGAGAAAAGCAATGTAGCCACCTTGGACAATATTTGTAATTTATATTGGAATTACCTTGCAGGTCAGTATGTTACATGTGCTCATTACATAGTGCCGCTTTCAACTTAAACAGCGGACGGTCTCGAAAACAGATGTAAGATTGACAGTGTCCTCAAAACCTTTATAAAAGTATGGTTGTGATTCTTGTAAGGTGAATTGTTCAGAGCAGCGTATATTTCTATGATTCGCGGTGTTTCTGCAGTGTGAACCCAAACGCAACTGACAAAGTTTCGAAAGGATTTGAGGGATATTTTCTAAATATTGTAGCAAAAGAGTACGGTCGTACCCGATGGCTCGCTACACACTAATAATGTGACTACGATTTGTTAGATTTGTTACCCACCTTACATTTGTATGAGTGGAATTATCTCCACAATATGCAGTCAGCGGAATGTACCGCACAAAACACAGGGTAACGCAACGACACCCTGGCTGCAGACCACTGCGACGTGGCTGCGTTGTCGTAGGAGTGGCTTTGGCTTGACATCTCTCTCTCGTTTCATTCAGTGCACCCATACAATGTTGCAAACTGGTCAGCTCTTCAACCGACTCTAGCGATAACGCTGTTATCACTGTTAATATTCAACTACCACCTTGGGAAAACAAATACAGGACAGGACAGAGCAGTACTGAATGCAGCCGTGAGAGCGAAGGGTAAAGTGAGCGTTACTGTCGACAGCAAGTAGTGTGAGTGACTGGAAGAAGTTTTATTCCAAATAAGATACGCAGCGCACATCATTGGCATTAGTACTGTTGCTTGGGTGTGAGGTGCGGCTATAAATTAATTGTACTATTGTAAAAAAATACATATTTAGCTATAGTCATAATCAATACACTCCCCTTCTCTAACCCTAAAACGGTATGTATGAATTTTACACTGATGGAAACAGTGCTAGAAGTTTTCCTCTGTGATCTACTTGATGACGCGTTTTGCTTTTTCTTTCACTGCTTCGAACGATTGAAATCTTGTTTATTTAATGCCGATTTGACCTTGGGGAATAGAGAAAAGTCGCATGGCGCTAAATCAGGCGAACAAGCTGGGTGGTGAAATTCTGGTATGCTGTTCAAATGGTTCAGATGGCTCTGAGGTCATCAGCCGCAGAACTTAGAACTACTTAAACCTAAGCACCTCACACACATCCATGCCCGAGACAGGATTCGAACCTGCGACTGTGGCGGTCACGCAGTTCCAGACTGTAGCACCTAGAACCGCTCGGTCACCCGACGGCTGGGGTGCTGTATTTCGGTAGAAAGCTCTTACAGACAATGGTGCATGAGCTGGTGCTGACTTTGTGAAAAACCTATGACTAGTTCTTCCAGAGTTCGTCTCTCTTTTTTTTCTTATCTCCTCTCGGAAATCAGCAAGAATTACGAGATATTATTGCTGATTAACAGTCTGATATTCAAGAATCCAGTGAAGAGACAATTCCATGAATGACGGAAAACGCCATCATCATCTTGTCACTTCTTCTTCCGTGTGTTTTTGCTTTTAAGAAGCTTTAATTGTCGACTGCTAGAATTAGTTTTCCATAGAGTTCGTGTTTGTTTTGAACACAGTCAGAGAGAGTCCCTTTAGTCAACCATAGTACCAGTAGTGCTAGTGTTTGTTTTCAATACAGTCCAGAGACAGCAATGAAAATAGCACTACCTATCTACAAGAAGTGGCTAGCAACCACAGTTTAGTCAACAATCAGCTGCCTTTAGTGAATTAGCAGTCTAGTTAAAAATTGATTAACTCTCTACAGTAAATTGATTTCTTAGGATGAACGTGGTAGGGAAACTAGAAAATCTGAAAAGGGAAATGCAAAGGCTCAATCTAGATATAGTAGGGGTCAGTGAAGTGAAGTGGAAGGAAGACAAGGATTTCTGGTCAGATGAGTATCGGGTAATATCAACAGCAGCAGAAAATGGTGTAACAGGTGTAGGATTCGTTATGAATAGGAAGGTAGGGCAGAGGGTGTGTTACTGTGAACAGTTCAGTGACCGGGTTGTTCTAATCAGACCAACACCGACAACGATAGTTCAGGTATACATGCCGACGTCGCAAGCTGAAGATGAACAGATAGAGAAAGTGTATGAGGATATTGAAAGGGTAATGCAGTATGTAAAAGGGGACGAAAATCTAATAGTCATGGGCGACTGGAATGCAGTTGTAGGGGAAGGAGTAGAAGAAAAGGTTACAGGAGAATATGGGCTTGGGACAAGGAATGAAAGAGGAGAAAGACTAATTGAGTTCTGTAACAAGTTTCAGCTAGTAATAGCGAATACCCTGTTCAAGAATCACAAGAGGAGGAGGTATACTTGGAAAAGGCCAGGAGATACGGGAAGATTTCAATTAGATTACATCATGGTCAGACAGAGTTTCCGAAATCAGATACTGGATTGTAAGGCGTACCCAAGAGCAGATATAGACTCAGATCAGAATATAGTAGTGATGAAGAGTAGGCTGAAGTTCAAGACATTAGTCAGGAAGAATGAATACACAAAGAAATAGGATACGGAAGTACTAAGGAATGACGAGATACGTTTGAAGTTCTCTAACGCTATAGATACAGCAATAAGGAATAGCGCAGTAGGCAGTACAGTTGAAGAGGAATGGACATCTCTAAAAAGGGCCATCACAGAAGTTGGGAAGGAAAACATAGGTACAAAGAAGGTAGCTGCGAAGAAACCATGGGTAACAGAAGAAATACTTCAGTTGATTGATGAAAGGAGGAAGTACAAACATGTTCCGGGAAAATCAGGAATACAGAAATACAAGTCGCTGAAGAATGAAATAAATAGGAAGTGCAGGGAAGCTAAGACGAAATGGCTGCAGGAAAAATGTGAAGACATCGAAAAAGATATGATTGTCGGAAGGACAGACTCAGCATACAGGAAAGTCAAAACAACCTTTGGTGACATTAAAAGCAACGGTGGTAACATTAAGAGTGCAACGGGAATTCCACTGTTAAATGCAGAGGAGAGAGCAGATAGGTGGAAAGAATACATTGAAAGCCTCTATGAGGGTGAAGATTTGTCTGATGTGATAGAAGAAGAAACAGGAGTCGATTTAGAAGAGATAGGGGATCCAGTATTAGAATCGGAATTTAAAAGAGCATTGGAGGACTTACGGTCAAATAAGGCAGAAGGGATAGATAACATCCCATCTGAATTTCTAAAATCATTGAGGGAAGTGGCAACAAAACGGCTATTCACGTTGGTGTGTAGAATATATGAGTCTGGCGATATACCATCTGACTTTCGGAAAAGCATCATCCACACAATTCCGAAGACGGCAAGAGCTGACAAGTGCGAGAATTATCGCACAATCAGCTTAACAGCTCATGCATCGAAGCTGCTTACAAGAATAATATACAGAAGAATGGGAAAGAAAATAGAGAATGAGCTAGGTGACGATCAGTTTGGCTTTAGGAAAAGTAAAGGGACGAGAGAGGCAATTCTGACGTTACGGCTAATAATGGGAGCAAGGCTAAAGAAAAATCAAGACACTTTCATAGGATTTGTCGACCTGGAAAAAGCGTTCGACAATATAAAATGGTGCAAGCTGTTCGAGATTCTGAAAAAAGTAGGGGTAAGCTATAGGGAGAGGTGGGTCATATACAATATGTACAACAACCAAGAGGGAATAATAAGAGTGGACGATCAAGAACGAAGTGCTCGTATTAACAAGGGTGTAAGACAAGGCTGTAGCCTTTCGCCCCTACTCTTCAATCTGTACATCGAGGAAGCAATGATGGAAATAAAAGAAAGGTTCAGGAGTGGAATTAAAATACAAGGTGAAAGGATATCAATGATACGATTCGCTGATGACATTGCTATCCTGAGTGAAAGTGAAGAAGAATTAAATGATCTGCTGAACGGAATGAACAGTCTAATGAGTACACAGAATGGTTTGAGAGTAAATCGGAGAAAGACGAAGGTAATGAGAAGTAGTAGAAATGAGAACAGCAAGAAACTTAACATCAGGATTGATGGTCACGAAGTCAATGAAGTTAAGGAATTCTGTCACCTAGGCAGTAAAATAACCAATGACGGACGGAGCAAGGAGGACATCAAAAGCAGACTCGCTATGGCAAAAAAGGCATTTCTGGCCAAGAGAAGTCTACTAATATCAAATACCGGCCTTAATTTGAGGAAGAAATGTCTGAGGATGTACGTCTGGAGTACAGCATTGTATGGTAGTGAAACATGGACTGTGGGAAAACCGGAACAGAAGAGGATGGAAGCATTAGAGATGTGGTGCTATAGACGAATGTTGAGAATTAGGTGGACTGATAAGGTAAGGAATGAGGAGGTTCTACGCAGAATCGGAGAGGAAAGGAATATGTGGAAAACACTGATAAGGAGAAGGGACAGGATGATAGGTCATCTGCTAAGACATGATGGAATGACTTCCATGGTACTAGAGGGAGCTGTAGAGGGCAAAAACTGTAGAGGAAGACAGAGATTGGAATATGTCAAGCAAATAATTGAGGACGTAGGTTGCAAGTGCTACTCTGAGATGAAGAGGTTAGCACAGGAAAGGAATTCGTGGCGGGCCGCATCAAACCAGTCAGTAGACTGATGACCAAAAAAAAAAAAAAAAAAAAAAAAAAAAAAAAAAAAAAAAAAAAGGAAGGATAGGATGTGTGACTGCTGTGTGCGGACGCAGGAGGAGCTGGCCACTGTTCGCGAACAGATGAACGTGTTGATGGCCGCGGTCAGCCGTATTCAGGCTGCTGCCTCGGAGTGTAGCTGCAGTGGGGAGTGTGGTGCGTCGCATGGTACGCACCAGGTGTTACATGCTTCACCCACTGTCCCTGCTGTCGAGAAGTCTTCGCGGGTACCGGGCGCGGTTGGGCCACCCTCTCCCCAAGGGGAGTGGCAGGTTCAGCGGCGTTCGCGGCGCACGAGGCGGAGGGTCAATGTGGAGGCTGGCCGTGTGGCATCGCCCGCTCTGCCTGTGAGTGGACATGTGGCCGCTCCTTCAGCAAGGTCCGAGCAGGCACTCGGGGGGGAGGGGTTTATTAGTTATTGGGAGCTGCAAAGTTAGGCGGGTGATGCAGCCCCTTAGGTAAATAGCGGGAAGGTCGGGGGGGTCTCATCCGAGATGTGGAGGAGGCCCTGCCGGTGGCGATAGAGAGCACTGGGTGCACCCGACTGCAAATTGTTGCTCATGTCGGCATCAATGAGTCCTGCGTCTGGGTTCAGAGGTCATCCTCAGTTCGTACAGGCGGTTGGCGGAATTGCTGAAGGCGGAAAGCCTCGCTCGCGGGGTGGAATCAGAGCTAACTATTTGTAGTATCGTCCCCAGAACCGATCGCGGTCCTCTGGTTTGGAGCCGAGGGAAGGCTTAAAACAGAGGCTCAGACGATTCTGCGGAGATCTGGGGTGCAAATCTCTCGACCTCCGCTGTCGGATGGAGAAATGTAGTGTCCCCCTGAATAGGTCAGGCGTGCACTACACGCCGGAAGCGGCTACAAGGGTAGCGGAGTGCGTGTGGAGTGCACATGTGGGTTTTTTAGGTTAGAGAATTCCCTCCCTAGGCCTGACAAGACGCCTCCTGAGACGCGGCAAGATAGGAGTAGGCAAAATGCAACAGGGAATAACAATATTAATCTGCTATTAGTAAACTGCAAGAGCGTCTATAGAAAGGTCCCAGAATTGCTCTCATTAATAAGCGGTAGCAATGCCCATATAGTACTAGGGACAGAAAGTTGGCTGAAACCAGACGCAAACAGTAATGAAATCCTAAACTCAGATTGGAATGTATACTGCAGAGACAGGCTGGACAGTGAAAGGGGAGGCGTGTTTATAGCGATAAGGAGTGCAATAGTATCGAAGGAAATTGACGGAGATCCGAAATGGGAAATAATTTGGGTGAAGGTCACGGTTAAAGCAGGCTCAGACATGGTAATTGGATGTCCTCTATAGGCCTCCTGGCTCAGCAGCTGTTGTGGCTGAGCACCTGCAGGATAATTTGGAAAATATTTCGAGTAGATTTCCCCACCATGTTATAGTTCTGGGTGGAGATTTTAATTTGCCGGATATAGACTGGGAGACTCAAACGTTCATAACGGGTGGCAGGGACAAAAAATCCAGTGAAATTTTTTTAAGTGCTTTATCTGAAAACTACCTTGAGCATTTAAACAGAGAACCGACTCGTGGCGATAACATATTAGACCTTCTGGTGACAAACAGACCCGGACTATTTGAAACAGTTAACGCAGAACACGGAATCAGCGATCATAAAGCGGTTACTACATCGATGATTTCAGCCGTAAATAGAAATATTAAAAAAGGCAGGAAGATTTTTCTGTTTAGCAAAAGTGACAAAAAGCAGATTACAGAATACCCTACGGCTGAACACAGAAGTTTTGTCTCAAGTACAGATAGTGTTGAGGATCAGTGGACAAAGTTCAAAACCAGCGTACAATATGCGTTAGATGAGTATGCGCCAAGCGAGATCGTAAGAGAAGGAAAAGAGCCACCGTGGTGCAACAACCGAGTTAGGGAACTACTGCGGAAGCAAAGGGAGCTTCACAGCAAACATATACATAGCCAAAGCCTTGCAGACAAACAAAAATTACGCGAAGCGAAATGTAGTGTGAGGAGGGCTATGCGAGAGGCGTTCAATGATTGCAAAAGTAAAGTTCTATGTACTGACTTGGCAGAATATCCTAAGAAATTTTGGTCTTATGTCAAAGCGGTAGGTGGATCAAAACAAAATGTCCAGACACTCTGTGACCAAAATGGTACTGAAACAGAGGATGACAGACTAAAGGCCGAAATACTAAATATCTTTTTCCAAAGCTGTTTCACAGAGGAAGACTGTACTGTAGTTCCTTCTCTAGATTGTCGCACAGATGACAAAATGGTAGATATCGAAATAGACGACAGAGGGACAGAGAAACAGTTAAAATCGCTCAAAAGAGGAAAGGTCGCGGGACCTGATGGGATACCAAATGGCTCAAATGGCTCTGAGCACTATGGGACTTAACTGCTGAGGTCATCAGTCGCCTAGAACTTAGAACTAATTAAACCTAACTAACCTAAGGACATCACACAGATCCATGCCCGAGGCAGGATTCGAACCAGCGACCGGATGGGATACCAGTTCGAGTTTACACAGAGTACGCGAAGGAACTTGCCCCCCTTCTTGCAGTGGTGTACCGTAGGTCTCTAGAAGAGCGTAGCGTTCCAAAGGATTGGATAAGGGCACAGGTCATCCCCGTTTTCAAGAAGGGACGTCGAACAGATGTGCAGAACTATAGACCAATATCTCTAACGTCGATAAGTTGTAGAATTTTGGAACACGTATTATGTTCGAGTATAATGACTTTTCTGGAGACTATAAGTCTACTCTGTAGTAATCAGCATGGGTTTAGAAAAAGACGATCGTGTGAAACCCAGCTCGCGCTATTCATCCACGAGACTCAGAGGGCCATAGACACGGGTTCACAGGTAGATACCGCGTTTCTTGACTTCCGCAAGGCGTTCGATACACTTCCCCACAGTCGTTTATTGAACAAAGTAAGGGCATATGGACTATCAGACCAATTGTGTGATTGGATTGAAGAGTTCCCAGATAACAGAACGCAGCATATCATTCTCAATGGAGAGAAGTCTTCCGAAGTAAGATTTATTTCAGGTGTGCCGCAGGGGAATGTCGTAGGACCGTTGCTATTCACAATATACATAAATGACGTTGGGGATGACATCGGAAGTTCACTGAGGCTTTTTGCGGATGATGCTCTGGTACATCGAGAGGTTGTAACATTGGAAAATTGTACTGAAATGCAGGAGGATCTGCAGCGAATTGACGCGTGGTGCAGGGAACGGCAATTGAATCTCAATGTATACAAGTGTATTGTGCTGCGGATACATAGAAAGATACATCCCTTATCATTTAGCTACAAAATAGCAGGTCAGCAGCTGGAAGCAGTTAATTCCATAAATTATCTGGGAATACGCATTAGGAGCGATTTAAAATGGAATGATCATATAAAGTTGATCGTCGGTAAAGCAGATGCCAGACTCAGATTCATTGGAAGAATCCTAAGGAAATGCAATCCGAAAACAAAGGAAGTAGGTTACAGTACGCTTGTTCGCCCACTGCTTGAATACTGCTCAGCAGTGTGGGATCCGTACCAGATAGGGTTGATAGAAGAGATAGAGAAGATCCGACGGAGAGCAGCGCGCTTCGTTACAGGATCATTTAGTAACCGCGAAAGCGTTACGGAGATGATAGATAAACTCCAGATTAAGACTCTGCAGGAGAGACGCTCAGTAGCTCGGTACGGGCTTTTGTTGAAGTTTCGAGAACATACCTTCACCGAGGAGTCAAGCAGTATATTGCTCCCTCCTACGTATATCTCGCGAAGAGACCATGAGGATAAAATCAGAGAGATTAGAACCCACACAGAAGCATACTGGCAATCCTTCTTTCCACGAACAATACGTGACTGGAATAGAAGGGAGAACCGATAGAGGTACGCGGGGTACCCTCCGCCACACGCCGTCAGGTGGCTTGCGGAGTATGGATGTAGATG
Source organism: Schistocerca cancellata (assembly GCF_023864275.1). Classification (NCBI taxonomy): domain Eukaryota; kingdom Metazoa; phylum Arthropoda; class Insecta; order Orthoptera; family Acrididae; genus Schistocerca; species Schistocerca cancellata. The sequence goes on from NC_064630.1 coordinate 814,726,466, forward strand.
TAGATCTATTTGAATCTTGATTTGCCCATTCGAGCTTTTTTCGCTGTCATTGAGTAAGGATCCTTCCGTAGCATGGATTGACACTTGGTTCTTGCTCACAATGGAAAAATCAAGATTTGGCGCATGTTATCACTCTCTCCATGACATTAGCATCCAAAGCGTTAGTGCAAACATCTTCAAGAGTGTCTTTTTGTTCGATCGTGAACATCTTCGGCATCTATTTCGCAGACACTCTCCTTATGTTAAACTGGTTATGTAAAATTTGCCTTGCGCTTTTTTTGTTATGTCCTACAGCTCTTGTATTCGGTCGAATGCTCACCCGATACTCAGATCGAATCAGATTACCTACTTTTTCGATACTTTCTTCTGCTTTTGATGCTTAATGGCGTCCCGGGCGTGAATCACCTTCAACGTCTTCTCGGACATCTTCGAAAGTCTTGAACTACTCAAGAACTCGCGTACGTGACAAACAGCCTTCGCCGTACACTTCTTTTATTAAAAGATAGGTTTCAGTAGCAGTTTTTCCAAGTTTTATGTAATACTTTACGGTCATTCGTTGCTCTAGCATTACACATCCATATGCTGGCAAAGCAAAAAATGGCTCTTACACAAATGAAGCCCATGGCGGCAGTGATTTGTCTACAGGCATCAGAGACGCCGCACTCAAATGAGAGGGCTTCACGCTTCACAGCTACTGGCTGGTTGGTTTATTTGGGGGAGGGGAGCGAACAGCGAGGTCGTCGGCCCCATCGGATTAGGGAACGATGGGGAAGGAAATCGGCCGTGCCATTTCAAAGGAACCACCCCGGCATTTGCGTGATGCGATGTAGGAAATTCACGGAAAAGGTAATTTAGGATTGCCAGATGCGGGTTAGAACCGTCGTCCTCCCGAATGCGAGTCCAGTGTGCTAAGAAGTGCGCCATATACTGGTCGTACATCTTGGGCGCATGCTTGCTCGCTCTGTAACAGCGTCAGTTCCTTTATTTTACAGCCACACTTCGTACGGGATACAATGATGCATGGGGATGAGAAAACGAACGAAATTCAATTAGTGTCGAACGAGCCACCGGATAAATTTATGGGAGACCCACGCCGAGGTATCAATGCGTCGCCAGTGCGGTACAAGAAGCGGGTGTGGGGGCTACAAGCTGTGGACGGAACCGGAAGGTTGTATACGTTTAGGAACTTCACGTGGCTGTAGATTCCAGAAGTTATTGGCAGGTGAAGAAGTCTGCTCACAATAGAGTAACGTAGGGAGCTACATGAAACCAGTCTTCGGACTTAAGACCGCTGCAACAACACGTGTTAAAGTAGTTGTAATAGAGGAAGTACGAATACTTACCACTGAAATGTAGCAGAGAGGAGTATAGTGTGCCTAGTAACGGTATTAAAAAAATATTTTCCAATTATCTGGCTTTCGTACTCGGTTCAGCATACTACTTGAAAGGACTTGCACTACAAAACGGAAGTCTTATGCACTAGTGGCCTACGCTAAGTTGAAAATATAAACTTTTATGCTTTTCACCTTTTCTTATGATTGCTCGGATTTGCATTATGATGGTATTTCTGTAAGAGCGAGCTCCCATTTACCATGGAGCGAAGGTTTCGTGACTCACCCTTAGTGCGATGGTACAGTGACTAAGATGCCATGGTCGATGAGGAAGTCGTAAGTCCATTCAGCAATCTTGACTTAAGCTTTCCGTCGTTTCTCAAAGTTTGAAATACGCTATGGCCAGATTTCGTGAACATCTTTCTCTTCTACGACCGTACGCTCTGAGTCAAGTGACTTCTGTGGAAGCGTTAAATACTACTCATTTCTTTTCCACTTGAAAGCTTTGTTGAGGATTAAATGCACATTTTATTCATTTGTGTCACCTCTGCAGCTGTTTTCTGGAGATGGCATTTCTAAGGACGCTATCATAGAGTCCCACAATTATGTCTGTTCCTTTACAGATTAAAGAAAATCTCTGCGTACCGTATTAAGTGGATGGAAGATGAGACTGTAAGAAATTATTTCATTCTCACAAGACACCTGAATCTCAGCTATGACGCAGACAGTGCTTTCAGTGAACTGTGGTTCAATAACATGAGATCGTACATCCATATTGACCGAATCACATTATAAGAAATCTAGTGTAGCGAAGAATGACATAAAACTACAATCAACTATACTGACCTCAGCCTATAATTCAGTGACGCTTTCTTGTCCATACACTGCTTTTGATGTTGCAGTCCTACGTGTTTGTACTTGGAAGACCTGTCTTCGTATCACAGTGCTTTACTGCAAGGAGTTCAGCAGTACCTTACGTAGGCATCATTTATCAGTACTGCGTCATCGCAGCTTTCAGTAGTAATACAAAGTCTCAAAAACTCGTTCTATCGTTTTGTTTTGCGTCGAGACATTTTAAAATCATTTGCTTATCTTTTTTTTCCTCTTTAACGATTATAGTGGAACAACGTATACATACTAGACCCATTACAATCATTACAACCATAATGGCACAAACGATGCTTTACAGAATGTATAATATGTGTACAGCTTTTGAAGTAAGGCTGGTAGAACATCAGATTAAAATTTTCACATGGTGATGAGTGTATATCTAATTTGCGTGTAAATACAGTCAGAAAATGGGAGTGCTTTTTTAGTGAAGGTCAACATTGTTCGTTGAAACCGAGACCAATATCAAAATATACGGACCACAATAATTTTTTAGATATTACTTATGGAGAATGCGCTTTAAATTGATAAGTTAAAAACGAAGAATGAACACGTTATGAAAATTTTAAACATTTCTTTCATTTGGAAGTTAATAAATGAATACATGAATGCCTTTTATGTAATTCCTTCCTTGTTTTGTCTCAATAGAAAATATTGCTTCGTGATATCAGTAAGTATTCTGTATGAGTGTTGGAGAGAAGAAGGTACTGTGAAACGTGTAGAACAGATTTGATTTTTTAATAACATTTACTCGACAGGTGTAAGATGAAGAACTGCACTGCAGCACAATTAGCTTTTTGTCTATTCAGATATTCGTAAAGGATATTTCAGTGCAGGTACATGTCAATTTCCTTACAGTAAACCACCAATCAGGGTAATATTTTTGCTGGCTCTCTTGATCAACATCAGAGGATTTAGGAGAAGGTCGACAAACACCTTGAGCAAATACCGAGGGAAGCGAAGATACGATCTAGTGAAGCGCCCCAGATACGGAGAGACGGCGGCGTCCACCGGGAAAAGGAATAGGGTGGAGGAGTGAGGAGTCTGGAAGTGTGCCAGTTCTGAGCCAGCGGCGCACGGGAAGAGGAGATACGAGGTGGCGGCTGCAGTCCGGAACCCGTTGTCACCGTGAAAGGTCAGCTCTGAACTTGGTAAACTTGGTAAGAGAAGCGAAACTGTGGAGACTCGGCGGGTAGGGGGCGCCATGTACAGAAAGGCGAAAGTCAGACTTGGGAATATATATTTTCGCACAGAAAAACGACACTAAGGATGTTCTGATTTTGTCGCAGAATTCGTTTTAAAATCGCTAAACACTAGTTGCAAGAAGAACGTGAATCAAGTAAAGCTTTCTCAAGCAGTGTCATGTGTAGTGCAAAAAGCAATGTTTTAGTCTAGAAAGAAGGAAGCACTAACACATTCACCCGAGCAACAAATAGCTATTAGTCAAAATCTGTCTTCGTCCATCGCTGCATGAATGAATATGCACTGTAAACAAATAAGTATAAAATTATAATACATCGAGCCTATTCTTTCCGTCTGTGCAAACGCAATCTGACCGGCATACCATTCTGAAGCATGCATATATATATATATAACTCACTCACGCACACATAAACGCATGAAAATAAACTGACTACCCAGAGGTGTCACCGGCGGAGTGGAGGGGCTTTGGAAAGGGGCGGGGCACATCTAAGAACGGTATCCTTCCGTGATAGGAATTTGTGTACGAAATTATCCAAGATCCCGCGCCATACATGATGATGATGACCACGTGCTGTGAGATAAAATACTGTTCATGAAATATTTGTAAACACAATACTCTTGCACGATGTAAACATAGTCTATCGAGAGCCATAGCCTATCTCTGACAAAAGTTTTACGTACGAAACAGGGCACTATTAAAAGCCGCGACTTCAAAGGAAGTTGCGTCAGATAAAAGCGGGTAATGACTGGCAGACTATACCGAGACGTTGACACACATTAAGTGTCATTCGCACTGAATCTGTAATTTCAGTTTAAATATTTTCCTGGTGGCTACTTCGATGTCATCCATTTTGGAATTCGAACCAATCTTTGGTGAACATATTCTGGGTTCCAATACAATAAATTTTCTTGAGATCCATAAGCTTATGTCCAGGAACGGTCTTAGAAATCATTGCTCTTGTTAAAGTCAGTTAGCACTTTTCTCACATTATGTACTGCGTACTGTGGATGTAGGACAACAAGCAGATCCTATATTTCAAAATTTACGAAAAGCGTTAGACACAGTGCCAACTGTAGACTGCTTATGCAGGCACGAGCATAAGGAATAGGTTCCTAGCAACGTGAGTGGCTCAGAACTTCTGCATCTACGTCCAAATACTCCACAAGGCAACATAAGGTGCGAAGAGGAGGGTACCTTGTACTACTAGTATTCACTTCATTTCCTGTTCGACTTGCAAACCGAACGAGGCAAAACAGCTGTCTATTGTATATGCCTCTGTATGAGCACTAATGCCTCGAATCTTACCCTAATGGTCCCCACGCAAAATTTATGTTGGTGGCAGTGTAATAATTCTGCAATCTGCTTCAAAGACCTTATCTGTAAATTTTCTCTTTGTGTTCCTCGGAAAGAATGTCGCCTTCCTCCAGAGGATCCCATTTGAGGTCCCGAAGCTTCTCCGTAATCCTTGGTTGTTGTTCGGACCTATCCGTAACAAATCTAGCACCCTGCCTCTGAATTGATTCGATCACAAACACTCCAGCAGTACTCAAGAATAGGTCGCATTAGTATCCTGAATGCGGACTCCTTTACAGACGAACTACACGTCCCTAAAATTCTCCCAATAAGTCCAAGTCGACCACATTCTCTGCCACAATCCTCACACGCTCGTTCCATTACATATCGCTTTGCAACGATACGCCCAGATATTTAATGAGGAACAAAGTGACAGATTTCATGCAAACCTCCAGCGCCTATTAACGAACGTTCTGTCATAGGGCGAAATAAACGAAACTAGGTGACTGGACTGAGGATTCCTTGGTAGCACAACGCAGCGATGTCAGTTAATGTACGAGGGCTATTTTTAAAGTAAGGACCGATTTGTAACGAACTAAGAGAAACTTTATTTATAAAGTTTAGTTTTACAAACTACACCGAAGTGCCAAAGAAACTGGTACAGATATATGTAAACAGGCAGAATATGGCACTTCTGTATAAGATAAAAAACGTCTGGCGCAGTTGTTAGATCGGTTACGGCTGCTACGATGGCAGGTTATCAAGATTTAAGTGAGTTTGAAAGTAATAGTCGGTGCACGAGCGATGGGACACAGCATCTCCGGTGTAGCGATGAAGCGGCAATTTTCCGGTACGATCATCTCACGAGTGTACCGTTAATATCAGGAATCCCGTAAAACATCAGATCTCCCACATCGTTGCGGTCGGAAAGATATCCTGCAAGAACAGGACCAAACACGACTGAAGAGAATCGTTCAACGTGAAAGAAGTGCAACTCTTCCGCAGATTACTGCAAATTTCAATGCTGGGCTATCAACAAGTGTCAGCTTGCGAAAAATTCAACGAAACATAATCGGTATGGGCTTTCGGAGCCGAAGCAGCACTCGTGTATCCTAGATGACTACACCACACGAAGCTTTACGCCTCGCCTAGGCCCGGCAACAACGACATTGGAGTGTCAATGGCTGGAGACGTGTTGCCTGGTCCGACGAGCGGATGGACGCGTACGGGTATGGAGATAACCTCATGAATCCATGGACCCTGCATGTCACCAGGGGACTGTCCAAGCTGGTGGAGGCTCTGTAGTGTCCTCGCGGTTAGAGGCGCCATGTCTGTGACTGCGCAGCCCCTCCCGTCGGAGGTTTTAGTCCTCCCTCGGGCATGGGTGTGTGTGTGTGTTGTTCTTACCGAAAGATAGTTTCAGTAGTGTATAAGTGTAGGGACCAATGACCTCAGCAGTTTGATCCCTTAGAAATTCCCACACACGCTCTGTAATGTTGTGGGGCTCGTGCAGCTAGAGTGATATGTGTCAAACAGGATACTACTAGTCCTGCAGCCAAATATTACGCGATTGTTTTGCCTTCTCATCCGCATTAACTTACATTTTTCTACAACTAGAGCTAACTACCATTCATCACACCAACTGGCAGGTATCTTTAACTCATATTGCATCCTCCTACAGTCAGTAAACTTCAACACCTTCTCCTACGCCACAGGGTTATCAGTAAACGACAGCAGATTGCTTCCCACACTATCCGTAGATGATTTACGTGTACAGAAAGTAGCAGCGGCCCTATTGCACTTCCCCGAGACACTCCTACTACAACCTTGTTTCTGATGAACACCTGCCGCTGAGAAAAACATTTTTTTTTTCGGTCATCAGTCTACTGACTGGTTTGATGCGGCCCGCCACGAATTCCTTTCCTGTGCTAAGCTCTTCATCTCAGAGTAGCACTTGCAACCTACGTCCTCAATTTTTTGCTTGACGTATTCCAATCTCTGTCTTCCTCTACAGTTTTTGCCCTCTACAGCTCCCTCTAGTACCATGGAAGTCATTCCCTCATGTCTTAGCAGATGACCTATCATCCTGTCCCTTCTTCTTATCAGTGTTTTCCACATATTCCTTTCCTCTCCGATTCTGCGTAGAACCTCCTCATTCCTTACCTTATCAGTCCACCTAATTTTCAACATTCGTCTATAGCACCACATCTCAAATGCTTCGATTCTCTTCTGTTCCGGTTTTCCCACAGTCCATGTTTCACTACCATACAATGCTGTACTCCAGACGTACATCCTCACAAATTTCTTCCTCAAATTAAGGCCGTTATTTGATATTAGTAGACTTCTCTTGCCCAGAAATGCCTTTTTTGCCATAGCGAGTCTGCTTTTGATGTCCTCCTTGCACCGTCCGTCATTGGTTATTTTACTGCCTATGTAGCAGAATTCCTTAACTTCATTGACTTCTTGACCATCAATGCTGATGTTAAGTTTCTCGCCGTTCTCATTTCTACTACTTCCCATTACCTTCGTCTTTCTCCGATTTACTCTCAAACCATACTGTGTACTTATTAGACTGATCATTCCGTTCAGCAGATCATTTAATTCTTCTTCACTTTCACTCAGGATAGCTATGTCATCAGCGAATCGTATCATTGATATCCTTTCACCATGTATTTTAATTCCACTCCTGAACCTTCTTTTATTTCCATCATTGCTCTCTCGATGTACAGATTGAAGAGTAGGGGCGAAAGGCTACATCCTTGTCTTACACCCTTCTTTATACGTGCACTTCGTTCTTGATCGTCCACTCTTATTCTTCCCTCTTGGTTGTTGTACATATTGTATATGACCCGTCTCTCCCTATAGCTTACCCCTACTTTTTTCAGAATCTCGAACAGCTTGCAATATTTTATATTGTCGAACGCTTTTTCCAGGTCGACAAATCCTATGAAAGTGTCTTGATTTTTCTTTAGCCTTGCTTCCATTATTAGCCGTAACGTCAGAATTGTCTCTCTCGTCCCTTTACTTTTCCTAAAGCCAAACTGATCGTCACCTAGCGCATTCTCAATTTTCTTTTCCATTCTTCTGTATATTATTCTTGTAAGCAGCTTCGATGCATGAGCTGTTAAGCTGATTGTGCGATAATTCTCGCACTTGTCAGGCGTCAAGAGCTGACAAGAGCTGAGAAAAACATACTGCATTCTATTACTTAAAAAGTCTTCGGGTCACATATCTGGGAACCTGTTCCATACGCTCGTACCGTGGTTAACAGTCTTCAGTGGGGCCCCTGACAGATACTTTCTCTTGCCCTTGATCCATAGTTCGCAGTATACATACTTCTTTAGGAACAAAACCCTGAATGTTGTCCTCGACGGCGAGTCTTCATAAGACACAAGAAAATCTTTAGGAGTGCCCCACGGAAGTGTCATAGGACTGCTATTGTTTTCTGTATACGTACATGAGCTGGTGGTCAGCGTGGGGATCAATCTGCGGTTGTTTGGTGATGATGCTGTGGACTGTAAGAGGACGCAAGGTGTCTTTGACAAAATTTCTAGTTCGTGTGTTGAACTGCAGCTAGCTCTAAACGTAGAAAATGTATGTTAAAGGGGATATGTAAAAAAAACCGTAATCCTTGGATACAGCGTTAGTAGTATCCTGCTTGACACAATCAAGTCGTTTAACGTTGCTAAGCGATATGAAATGGGACGAGCATGTGAGAACTGTGGTAGGAAAGGTGAATGGTCGACTTCGGCTTGTTAGGAGAATTTCAGGAAAATGTGGTTCATCAGTAAAGGGGACCGCATATAGGACGCCAGTGCGACCTCTTCTTGAATACTACTTGACTGTTTGGCTTACGCACTAGATCGGATGAAAGGTAGACTGTGAAGCAATTCAGAGGCTAGCTGCTAGATTTGTTACCTATAGCTTCGAACAACACGCAGGTATTACGGAGATGCTTCGGGAAATCAAACGGGAATCTCTGGAGGAAAGGCGATGTTCTTTACGAGGAGAACTATTGAAAAAATTTAGAGACTTAGCACTTTGAAATGACTGCATAACGGTTCTACTGCCGCCAACATATATTTCGTTTCAGGTCAACGGAAGTAAGGTAAGAGAATGTAGGGCTCATACGGGGGCATAAAGGCAGCCGTTCTGCCTCGGACATTTGCGAGTGGAACAGACAAGGAAACGATTAGTATTGGTACATGGTACCTTCTGGCACGCATAGTACAGTGGCTTGCGAAATATGTTTTCAGATGCAGATATAGATGTAGCTGCCAGTGAAAAGAAAATTACGTGTGGTTTTACTTGTTATACAACATAAGACAGATATCATGGGTCCATTTTTACAGAAAATAAATATTACCTTGGGATAATCTCATACAGTTTTCTGTCCTGGCCACCAGTTTTAATTGCGTTGATCACCTACTCTAAAGGTGACAGAATGAATCTTCCAGCTAACATATTATTGTTGTCACGGAATTTACTTTTGATATTCTCCAAATTTTCTCTTAATCTTGAAACAATACATTGCAAACTAGAAGCTGTAGCAACACAACTTTATTGTCTCAATTATCACTGGAGACAAAGCTGGACACTAATGATTCACACATACCGGTACATATAAATACAGTGGCACCCTATTATAAACTTGCTCCAGATGGGTCGATTACACAATATTTGCTAATCATTACAGCAAGTTATGTCAGATGGCACTGCAGTCATAAGTGTGTGAGGATCATCGATGTCTAGCTTTTTCTGCACTGATGACGGTTTTGTGAACCGAAACTGGTACATGAATGAAGTTGTGTTGGTACAACTGGTTGTTTACTACCCATTATTTCAAGCAGTCGACATTTGTAGACTGTTGCCTTAAGAAAATTTCTCTGAATCGTTTGGTCACATCAACTTCTGAAGCAAACGGTTTAAAAATGTACCGGATTACCAAGTTACTTCATGCCTTGCTTTATGGAGCCCATTTTGTATCAGTCCCTGAAAATTTGTCAGCTGAGTTACTGCACTTTGAAGTTACCTTACGCTAAAATGGCTGTAGTGGAAGACAGATGAGCTGTACGATGTTTTGTCGACCAAGCGTGAATCGGATGAGTGATGAGTGTAATGAAATGGTTTACAGAATCCTATGGTTTAGTTATGTAGCATTTCAATCAGGCCTGGGCGTATTGTGATGATACAATGAGTTAAATTTTTGACTACCATTTAGGGCCTAAAAAAGATAATCTAGCTTACCGTAACGTGAGTTTCTACCTTATTCTCTGCAGCAGTGGCGTGTCATACATCGTTCAGTCCACGAGATCATGAATGCCCGAGGAACACAGGCCTACAACGCCTACAACAGTCGAGGAAAGCTTCTACTGCAGAACAATGGAATATAATAATACAGATACCATAGTGCGAAGTTTCAGTTTCCGGAATAGTGTTATTAAGGAAGATGTTAAAATTAGACCAGCAAGTGCTATTTTAGCGTGGGATATAGGTGGAGTGGATTTCGGGCAGCGGGTTCTGGAGATGTGAAGCTCAGTTTAACAATAAGTTATTTAACATTAAAAAATTTCAACTAACAAAACAGAAACCATTTACGGTAAAATAATATAATTCTCTGTAGTCCATAGAAGTGAAGTAGGATTAGAATATTCATACACAAAATATCCTTAACAACAACACAACAAAATAAAATACGAAACAATTTCAGTCTTGCCCTGCAACGGCTAACTAGGTAACAACATAACAATTTAGAAAAAAAATGGTTCAAATGGCTCTGAGCACTATGGGACTTAACATCTATGGTCATCAGTCCCCTAGAACTTAGAACTACTTAAACCTAACTAACCTAAGGACATCACACATATCCATGCCCAAGGCAGGATTCGAACCTGCGACCGTAGCAGTCGCGCGGCTCCAGACTGAGCGCCTAGAACCGCTAGACCACCGCGGCCGGCAACAATTTAGAACATTGGGCACTGTGTCCTCATTATTCAAGGTGAAACACATGAAGCCCGATAATACTTAACTTACTTATGATCAAAGCTATAACTTCAGGTTACACTTCGTTGTATGTAACGACCAACACCAACGGCTGTAATACTATCTACAAACAACACTACGAAACTATTCGCGATTATATGTAAATAATTATTTATCTATTTAGATATATGACAGTTAATTCATACACGGCAACAGAAAAAAGTCTTAGTGCACATGAGTGAATCGATGCTCGATACATCAAATCAATCATTCTAAAAACTATCTGCCTCGCCATCGTAGCTGAAAAGCAATAAACCTTTAAGAAACCAATACAGAATCGATTCTTTAAATCACTAGCAACAACAGATTCACAGTCGTAACAAAAACAATAAAACTTTTTATAATTTGCTGAATCACGGCCATGGTGTGTACTGAAACATCGGCCTGCTACCCCACTCAAGAGACCGAGTCCCACACCCCGTATGCCATAAACACAGACAAGCCGTTGCTCAGCACTCCAAGTTACCTTTGAGGAATTTGTATGTAAATGGCTGCACATAATTTACAGTAATATACACTCAAGAGCCACAGAGACTGTGACACATTCCTAATATCGTGTAGGGCACGCATAAGTGCAGCAACATGACATGGTATGGACTCGACTAATGTCTGAAGTAGTGATGGACGAAACTGGCACCATGAATCCTGCAGGGCTGTCTGTAAATCCGCGAGAGTAACAGAAGGAAGAGATCTTTGCTTAACAGCACCTTGCAAGGCATCCCAGATATGCTTAATAATGTTCATATCTGGGTAGTTTGGTGGCCAGAGGAAGTGTTTAAACTCAGATGTTACTGGAGCTACTCTTTAGCAATTCTGGACGTATGAGGCGTCGCATTTTCCTGCTGGAATTGCCGTCAGAATGCACAACGGACGTGAATGGATGCAGGTGATCAGGCAGGATGCTTACGTACGTGTCACCTGTCAGAGTCCTATTTGGACGTATCAGGGGTCACATATCATTCTAGCTGCACGTGCCCCACAACATTACAGAGCGTGTGTGGGAATTTCTAAGGGATCAAACTGCTGAGGTCATTGGTCCCTAGACTTATACACTACTGAAACTATCTTTCGCTAAGAACAACACACACACCCATGCCTGAGGGACGACTAGAACCTCCGACGGGAGGGGCCGCGCAGTCACAGACATGGCGCCTCTAACCGCGAGGACATTACAGAGCCTCCACCAGCTTGAAAAGTCCCCTGGTGACATGCAGGGTCCATGGATTCATGAGGTTATCTCCATACCCGTACGCGTCCATCCGCTCGATACAACGTGAAACGAGGCTCGTCGAACCAGGCAACATGTCTCCAGCCATTAACACTCCAATGTCGTTGTTGACGGGCCTAGGCGAGGCGTAAAGCTTCGTGTCGTGTAGTCTTCTAGGGTACACGAGTGCTGCTTCGGCTCCGAAAGCCCATACCGATTATGTTTCGTTGAATTTTTCGCAAACTGACACTTGTTGACGGCCCAGCATTGAAATTTGCAGTAATTTGCGGAAGACTTGCACTTCTTTCACGTTGAACGATTCTCTTCAGTCGTGTTTGGTCCTGTTCTTGCAGGATATCTTTCCGGCCGCAACGATGTGGGAGATCTGATGTTTTACGGGATTCCTGATATTCACGATACACTCGTGAAATGATCGTACCGGAAAATTGCCGCTTCATCGCTACACCGGAGATGCTGTGTCCCATCGCTCGTGCGCCGACTGTCACTTTCAAACTCACTTAAATCTTGATAACTTGCCATCGTAGCAGCCGTAACCGATCTAACAACTGCGCCAGACGTTTTTTATCTTATACAGAAGTGCCATATTCTGCCTGTTTACATATATCTGTACCAGTTTCTTTGGCACTTCGGTGTAGTTTGTAAAACTAAACTTTATAAATAAAGTTTCTCTTAGTTCGTTACAAATCGGTCCTTACTTTAAAAATAGCCCTCGTACATTAACTGACGTCCCTGCGTTGTGCTACCAAGGAATCCTCAGTCCAGTCACCTAGTTTCGTTTATTTCGCCCTATGACGGAACGTTCGTTAATAAGCGCTGGAGGTTTGCATGAAATCTGTCACTTTGTTCCTCATTATCTTAGAGCTCAGAATATGTTTTAATAGTTGAAAATGGGTGATTCCCGGAATGCTAGAGAAAATTACATCAATACCCAGATAACGCCTGGTATTCCTTAAAAACTAAGAATAATATATGTGTCTGTTTTTCAGACTTCTGTTCCGCAGTAGCAAGTTTAATAAATAATATGAGGATTTTGCCATCTTTTGCGACTGTACAAATTGTTATTTAGGTCAGAGGGATTTATCTTTCTTTAAAAGCATGTGGTTGACCTCTAATATCCTCCATGCGCTTATTTTTCTTGGGAGAATATGGTACGCCTACCAGTTGACAAGAACAACACACGCGATTATGTTCAATACGTACTTCAGTTAACTAGCAGACCATCATATGAATCCATCAGGACACCACTAGAGTCTCAGTTACAAATCGCAGTTACCACAAGCTGCATTCAAGTCAGACCCCTTCTTTGGAAATATTGCAGTAACGTGGCACTTAAAACCCTGTCTATCATTGATTCACGATAATTTACAAATAAGTCCCTTTACATTCAGGTTTATTCTGGTCTAGCTGGGGGCTCAGATATTTACAGAGATACGCATAGATCACAACATAACTATTTTTACAACATTTTTAAATATTCTCAATAGACGCCGGCGAGGTTATGAACTTTTCGGTCCGGTTGTTGGTGCGCGCTGCTATCGACCAAATTTTCAGTTGACCAATAGTTTTAACTGCGGTGATGTCCCGTAACTTACGCTATGCTTCCTGCTTTCCTGTTTGTTGTTGTGGTCTTCAGTCCTGAGACTGGTTTCATGCAGCTCTCCATGCTACTCTATCCTGTGCAAGCTGCTTCATCTCCCAGTACCTACTGCAACCTACATCCTTCTGAATCTGCTTAGTGTATTCATCTCTTGGTCTCCCTCTACGATTTTTACCCTCCACAATGCCCTCCAATACTGTTAACAAATGGAAAATTCCCCTTACCCCGTCGGTGGCTTCCCTTTCAGCAGTCTATGTAACTTCCCATCAGAACGCGATCTCCTGGTACAAAGTAAATTAAGGCGCAAGACATTTATTCGCAATTGCAAATGTCATCAGACTCCGGCTATACAATGCATTTGTGACAATGGAAATTTGTGCCGGCCCGGGCCTCGAAACCAGATTTCCTGCTTTACGCAAGCGGTCGGTCCTCTTAACGGCCTACCGGACCAACGCGAACTGCCATGTCTCGTCGTGTGTCTACTTTCACTGCTCGTGGAACTGCTGTGATTTCCGCACAGGAACAGACTTATGATCATTGTCTCGGCCTTGTCGTAGCATAGCCGGCCGCGGTGGTCTCGCGGTTCTAGGCGCGCAGTCCGGAACCGTGCGTCTGCTACGGTCGCAGGTTCGAATCCTGCCTCGGGCATGGATGTGTGTGATGTCCTTAGGTTAGTTAGGTTTAAGTAGTTCTAAGTTCTAGGGGACTGATGACCACAGCTGTTAAGTCCCATACTGCTCAGAGCCATTTGAACCATTTTGTCGTAGCATGAAATAGTATACTGCAGTCTTTGTGTTTTTACGATGTCCTTCAGCGATGCAACAGTTTAGTGCGAAAGTTCGTAGTGTTTTTGTTTTGCATCGTGGAATTCCGCCTGCGGTGAGTTTATTTATCCCTTGTCACTTTTTATCTGTGGTTCACTGTTGCTATTTGAGTTTACATACTATCATTTTGTTACACTACTGGCTATTAAAATTGCTACTCCAAGAAGAAATGCAGACGATGAACGGGTATTCATTGGACAAATATATTATACTAGAACTGACATGTGATTACATTTTCACGCAATTTGGGTGCATAGATCCTGATAAAACTGTATCCAGAACAACCATCTCTGGCCGTAATAACGGCAATGATACGCCTGGGCATTAAGTCAAACAGAGCTTGGATGGTGTGTACAGGTACAGCTGCCCGTGCGGCTTCAACATGATACCACAGTTCATCCAGAGTAGTGACTGGCGTATTGTGACGAGCCAGTTGTTCGGCCACCATTGACCAGACGTTTTCAATTGGTGGGAGATCTGGAGAACGTGCTGGCCAGGGCAACAGTAGTACATTTCCTGTATCCAGAAAGGCCCGTACAGGACCTGCAACATGCAGTCGTGCATTATCCTGCTGAAATTTACGTTTTCGCAGGGATCGAATGAAGGGTAGAGCCACGGGTCATAACACATCTGCCATGTAACGTCCACTGTTCAAAGTGCCGTCAATGTGAACAAGAGGTGACCGAGACGTGTAACTAGTGGCACCCGATAACATCACGCCGGGTGAAACGCCAGTATGGCGATGACGAATACACGCTGTAATATTGTAACTTTAATTTGGTTTGCTGATGTGTAAGGTTGTAACTTTAATTTTCTATGCTGAAATCGGTGCTAACTGACAATGAAAGTGGGTTAAAAGCCGTGATTTGTCTGGGGACGTTAACCGTGGATTACTGGGCAACTGTTTCATCAGATATTTAGTCTAGGTTTACCAAGCAGACTAACATGAATGCTAATCTTTTAATAGTCATACAAAACCGGTAATATATATATATATATATAAAAAGGAGAATTTAAATAAAAGGAAAGAAATCAGTTTATATTTGGAAATTTATTTTAAGATTGTTCATTGAAATTTCAGCATATTATACGTGAGTTATAACTGAGCTGGTGCCTTATTTACGATTTAAAAAAATGTGAGATTGTAATTTTACGGAACACATAAAATATGGACCCAAGATTGGGAGACTGGATACAACACTGCATTCATAAAATAACACACGAAGAACATTGAAACATAAGCAAGAAGAAATTAACCACAACCAACAGATTCAGTTTTTACCCAAAGAAATTACGTTCATACCACAATCCTGTCCGTCATGTAATTACCACACACTGGTATACTAAATTCATATTAACTCTTTGTGAAGTCTTCGCAAAAAGAATAGCTGAGGGCTACTTTGATGATTACACCACATGCTTCACGTGGTCAACTTGGTTTACACAAAGCGTACAACTCCACAATAATTTTGATAATTAAAATACATTAGATCGAAAAGCAATTGACAAAAGAAAAACCTTGAACTGGTTACTAACGTCTTACTATTAACCTGATGGGTCAAACAGTTATATAAGCACGTGGTAGTGGTCTCGCAAAGTACACCCCACGTGAGCTGAACATAAAGAAAAGTTGCTATATTGAAAATATAGTCAAGACGAGACGTTATAATCACACAAACATTCGCATTTAAGATTGATGAACTTAGTTAGAGTTACTGATCAACACGTGGTTCCACTTTACTCACAAAGTAGTAACAAAGCAACTACCGCAAAATAATCTGAATTTAACACGAGAATTACACTCCGCTGCACTTTAAGATAGCATTAGATATTTTAGAGCTAAACCTGAAATCAAGGTGATTAAATTTTCAGTTAGGCTGAACTTAAGAAATCCATTGTCCTACGGACTTAACAGACACGCGCTTAGCTGGAGATCTTACCACTTCAGACGCTCGCCACGGCCACACTGCAACTGCACTACTGCCGAGCGTGCTTCCTGAGGGCGGCTCACAAAGACCAACGGAAGTGGCCAGAGGGGCAGCTTCCTATACCAACATGACAACGGACGGACAGGACCATACTAAGGATAGAAACCTCTTTGCTTTTAGGAAGCGTAGCTACCTGTTCCGACGTTGGTCCTACTGTTCTCTAGCAGACAGCCTTGTCTGCTACCCTCAAGCATGCAACTAGAAATACATATGCTCATTCATCCTCTCACACAAAAGGGAAGGGGGATGACAGTATCTTATCATATACAGTATATAAAAGAAAGCGGATGTAGGTTCCGTATGAGGCTGTGTGACATGAATTACATATAAGAATTACATATAAACTGTGCTTTAAAGTGTAGTAGTGTGACAGATCGTTCTTGTTTATGTGTAAAAGTAACACGTTCCACTGATCAGTCTCCTCCCAGATAGTCAGAAACGCCACAGTACATTTAGAAGAGGAATTTATTCCATAAATGGCAACAGATTTAAGAAATTAAACATGAAAGGAATCCAACAGAGACCTTTCAACGCTTCCAATGTGCGTTCATCGGGATGCCACCGAACACAGATGGGACCATTAGGATGCTGTAAACATTCTAAAACATGACGTTTTGCCATTCGTGCACCCAGGTTCGTCGTTGAGTACAGCATCGCAGGCGCTCCTGTCTGTGATCCAGCGTCAAGGGTAACCGCAGCCGTGGGCTCCGAGCTGATAGTCCATGCTGCTGCAAACGTCGTCGAACTGTTCCTGCAGATGATTGTTGTTTTGCAAACGTCCCCATCTGTTGACTGAGGGATCGAGACGTGGCTGCACGATCCGTTACAGCCATGCGGATAACATGCCTGTCATCTCGACTGCTAGTGATACGAGGCCGTTGGGATCCGGCACGGAGTTCCGTATTACCCACCTGAACCCACAGATTCCATATTCTGCTAACAGTAATTGGATCTCGACCAACGCGAGCAGCAATGTAGCGATACGAAAAATCTGCAATCGCGATAGGCTACAATACGAGCTTTATCAAAGTCGGAAACGTGATGGTACGCATTTCTCCTCCTTACACGAGGCATCACAACAACGTTCACCAGGCAACGCCGGTCAGCTGATGTTTGTGTATGAGAAATCGGTTGGAAACTTTCCTCATGTCAGCACGTTGTAGGTGTCGCCACCGGCGCCAGCTTTGTGTGAATGCTTTGAGAAGCTAATTATTTTCATATCAAAGCCTCTTCTTCCTGTCGGTTAAATTTCGCGTCTGTAGCACGTCATCTTCGTGGTGCAGCAATTTTAATGGCCAGTAGTGTATTAGGAGACAGTGAGTGGAGCTGTGGACAGTAGTGAATGGGATGCAGAGTGGACAAATCGGAACATTTTCGACATTTCTTCTGTTTGCCAGCCAGAGAGATTTGCACCGTGTATGAGAACACCATTAGACAGAGCCAGGCAAGAACATGATTTTCTCGTTTTCACCAAGATCGTTGTGACATTAGTGACTCTCCACGTTTAAGAAGACTTTCGGTTTTTCACGAAGATCGTCTAATCGTAATAATCCACAACGATCCACGTTAGTGTACTCGAGAACTGGCAGGTGTGATGTACTGTGATGGCGCTACATTTGTTTGCAATGGGGACGGTTCAAAAATCGGGTGATACGTACCGCATGCTCCAAGCCAAAAATCACAAAACTCAGCGGGTGGCCATATTTGCATCTCTCCTTGGTTGTCATCTATTGGCTCGTGAACAACTCCGACCATTCTTATCGTGTATCGTTACTGGGTATGGGAAATGGTACCATTATGCTAACATAAGGATATTAAAGGAATGGCTAAACTCAAACAGAGCAGCTACTACCTGTACAAAGACGTGCAAGTATTCACAAAACATACTGTTATGACATCTGGTGGAACAGCTATGGTTTGGTGTACTACGTATCACTTCCCGGAGCTGTACGCACCACTGCTGAATTTATTGTCAAAAATTGAGAGGTCTTGCAGACGGAGTCCTGGAACAACGACCATGGAGACTGGGTGAAGTGCTGCTTCTCCGCTCTCCGCCATAACGCCTGCCAGTATCCTGCTAGACTGGAAAAAAAAGCTGTACAGGAGTTGCGTTGGGAAGTCAAAATGGTGCAAATGGCTCTGAGCACTATGGGACTTAAATTCTGACGTCATCAGTCCCCTAGAATTTAGAACTACTTAAACCTAACTATCCTAAGGACATCACACACATGCATGCCCGAGGCAGGATTCGAACCTGCGACCGTAGCGGTCACGCAGTTCCAAACTGAAGTGCCTAGAACCGCACGGCCACTCCGGCCAGCTGGGAAGTCATTCCGCACTCACTTTAATCATCTGATCTTGGGCCCTCATATTTCACCTTTTCCGCACTTTACAGAACATTCTACAGGTAACCAACGTTTCCGGTGAAAATGTGCTCCGTACATCGCTCGACGATTTCTTTGCCTCAAACGATGATTTCCACAGTCTCTGAATCGAAAAGTTTCACCAGCATTGGCAGACTGTTGTAAATAACGAACGAGAATATATTATTGATAACTAAAGTCTCTGGTATGTGTATCCGTTGGGTTTATGAGAGTGGCAGTGCGGTCTGAGGCCCCATGTCACGGATTTAGCGGTCCCTCCCGTCGGAGGTTCGACTCCTACCTATGGCATGGGTGTGTGTGTGCTGTTCTTAGTATAAGTTAGTTTAAGTAGTGCGTAAGTGTAGGGACCGATGACCTCAGCAGTTTGGTCCCTTAGGAATTCACACACATTTGAACATCTTGTTTATTAAACATGTAGAGAAACGCCTCGAACTTATGCCCCAGCCCAGTAATAATAACTTTAAAAGGTCAATATAGCATTCCGTCACAAGTGTCATCAGTGGCAAGACTTCTTTGTGTGTAAGGTGAATAAACCACGGAATAAAATTAGTTTGATCTAAGTAAGCCATTATGCGATCGATGCTTATTTAATTCGTAGGAATAGCACACATTCCGTCAAGTGAATTGTGTGGCTTATTGTCGAAGACACGCGGAATTCTTCTTTTCTGCCGAGCGGTGCAAGGCTGTGGGCGTTCCAGGCGAAGCAGTGCTCCAGGCAGGCGAGAACACGAGTCGGGGGTGGTGTAGAGGGCCGGCATTCCTGGACCCTGGCGACATATAGCCCCGGCGCGCGCCGCGCCCCCAGCGACAACTCTATTGGAATTCTTCGCCCACCACCTCGCGGCGTCGCGGCGGAACGCTCTGGCGACGAGTAAATGAACACGAATGCGCCGCTCCGCCAGTCCGCCTACGACAGGACTTCGATCGGCAGAACGCTACGGGGAAGACTGTGCCACGTGCGGGCAGTGACCGGGCAAAAATGATGTTCTGTATCAATAAAACGATTCTGTATGAACATAAGCATCAGACATACTAATTTTAGCGCCACTGAAAGAAACTTAAGAAGTAAGGAAAAAGGAAAGAAAGCTTGACAGCAATGTTAGGAATAACAATATTAGGAATAACGCAGAACAATACAATCATGTATCAAAAATTACACATGAAATTGGTAAGCAAAGTTCTACGAGTACAATCAAAAAATGGGTCATAGCTCATTGACAAGAAAAACTACACACAATTTTCAACGTTTAAACGGCAAACACTGCTGGCGTACAAATGTCGTTGAAGAATTAGAAGAAATTATCACAGATACGCCGTAACCAGATAGCAGTTATAAGAGTTGAGGGACATGAAAGGGAAGCAGTGGTTGGGAAGGGAGTAAGACAGGGTTGTAGCCTCTCCCCGATGTTATTCAATCTGTATAAAAGGAAACAAAAGAAAAATTCGGTGTAGGTATTAAAATCCATGGAGAAGAAATAAAAACTTTGAGGTTTGCCGATGACATTGTAATTCTGTCAGAGACAGCAAAGGACTTGGAAGAGCAGTTGAACGGAATGGATGGTATCTTGAAGGGAGGATATAAGATGAACATCAACAAAAGCAAAACGAGGATAATGGAATGTATTCGAATTAAGTCGGGTGATGTTGAGGGTATTAGATTAGCAAATGAGACAAAGTAGTAAAGGAGTTTTGCTATTTTGGGAGCAAAATAACTGACGATGGTCGAAGTAGAGAGGATATAAAATGTCGACTGGCAATGGAAAGGACAACATTTCTGAAGAAGAGAAATTTAACATCTAGTATAGATTTAAGAGTCAGGAAGTCGTTTCTGAAAGTACTTGTATGGAGTGTAGCCATGTATGGAAGTGAAACACGGACGATAAATAGTTTGGGAAAGAAGAGAATGGAAGCTTTCGAAATGTGGTGCTACAGAAGAATGCTGAAGATTAGATGCGTAGATCACATAACTAATGAGGAGGTATTGAATAGAATTGGAGAGAAGAGAAATTTGTGGCACAACTTGATTAGAAGAAGGAATCAGTTGCTAGGGCATATTCTGAGGCATCAAGGGATCACCAAATTAGTATTGGAGTGCAGCGTGGAGGGTAAAAATTGCAGAGGGAGACCAAGAGATGAATACACTAAACAGATTCAGAAGGATGTAGGTTGCAGTAGGTACTGGGAGATGAAGAAGCTTGTACAGGATAGAGTAGATTGGAGAGCTGCATCAAACCAGTCTCTGGACTGAAGACGACAACAACAACAACAACAACAACGCCGTAAATTGAAGACAGAAAATAAAATCTTTAAAATTAGAGACTTTGGAGGATTAACAAGACAAGCAGTATCAAAAGACGAGGAAGAGAATGGACAGCGGAACAGCGGAAACAAAAAATAAAAGAGGTGGAAGAGTGTTGGAGAAATTGTGAAGTTAAGCTAGTGACTAAAAACGTGGCCCCTAGCCGGACTGTAACGAAAGAGGCAGAAAGCCATTCAAAAGCAATGATCTTTTAACATTTAAAATGAAATTATTACGTGATAGATATAATATGATGTAAATTTACCCGTTATTACGATAGTGTCGTCGTTAATATTAGTATCACCCACGTGTTACTTGTAACCGCTTTTCTTAAATAAAGTTACCTTATAGTTTAGTGAGCAACTGTTGACGACGTTATCAAAAACGGCGAGCAATCTCAACAAGCAGTACTTGGTCACCGAATATTTTCAGAAGTGGTATCGACAATGTAAACGGATACCAAAGTTGCAATATTTTCTGCATACCTAAGTCAGACTTATCTGGTTGCACAAATCTACATGTGATTCCTGAACGTAGTGTTTCGACAGTGCTAATTTACACTCTTCTATAACGTTCAGACTTCCATTTTATGATAAAAAACTTATGTGTTTCAATTCTTTTGCTCACCATCAGCTTTCACTGAAATGAACTGCCAATCACGAAGTTCTCCTCACTATGTCGGAATGAGCGGGAACGTGTTTGTCGTCAACAACTGGGAACCTATTCGTATCCTCATGTATTTTACAATCTACTGACCGTTCAGCTCATTTGCTATGAGTATTGTTTCATAACTCTTGATACCTCACCTCAGTGGTACTCAAACATAAAAGAACCACCTTCCTTAGCTAAATATGCGACGCGCAACATCGCTACAGGCAGTTCACTGTTAGACGCCCCTAAAGACGCAAGTACTTTGGGTCGTAATCATCTAAGAAAGAAATGATGCCAGAGCATCAGATGAGTTGCAGATCATACCTTGAGTTCTACTACGTCAATAAAGAGCGGAAGACTATTTTGATTTTGACACCTTCACAACCCTTTCAGTACTGTTTTTTGCCTTTAACGGCTGAATAAGATCTTCGATGCTTTGTAGCCACGTCTACCTCCACGACCACTTTCAGGTGCTCGTGTGACTAGGGCCTCCCGTCTGGTAGACCGCCACCGCGTGCAAGTCTTTCGGTTTGACGCCACTTCGGCGACTTGCGCCTCGAACTTTCAGGCGGTAACGGAGTGCTAAGCAGTTCCAGGGCTCGTCTTTACATAGCAGTTTGGCTGTGTTGACTGAGACGTCTCTGGTGTTCAGACTTCCGCTGTTTGGTGTACAGTTCCCCTTCGACCTCACGATGTCCAGGTTCAATGCAGTACAAACGTGTAAATCGCCGTTTTCTGTTACACTATCCCAGAAATTTGTAAGGGTAGTTGTAACGGCCTAGCCCGACAATGTTAAATTTAGTGATTTCCCTGTATTTCAGGAACCTCTGTAGCCATTGACCTGAAACTCTTACAGAACATTAAATTCTATATTCTGAGTCTACTGCACTACAATAATTGCATTTCGGCCACTGATTTCGGAAATACAATTTTTTAATTGCACGCTTAAAATTTTGTGTACTACTTTGTACGTTGTCTTTCATAATTTTAGTAATTCATAACATTATATTCTTCTTTTAGTTCAGTTGACTGAGGATATGTATGTTATAACACTCTGAAAATCTGAATACTGCATTCGAGTGCTTTCTGAGATTTAGAGCAAAATGCAACAGAAAATGTAAACTTTCATGAACGGCTTCTGAAGTTTCAGTAGACTGTAACTCACTTAATATGTGCTTAATTTTTTATTTTTAGTCACTCAGAAGCACCCTATATATATATATATATATATATATATATTCCTCTTGATCTTATTCCAAGTTTTCTCTTCTTTTCTTCTTTCTGGACTCCTTGGTGGCCAACTGTGCTGCATACTCTACTTTATAATTGCGAACCTTGTCCATCCGTTCAAGTCCTCTGATGCAGTTTGCCCCAGGATTAATTCGCATACGCTGTAGCACTTTCACCCTACCAACGTTGCCATCATTAAAGGCAACAGTATCGCTGACCCCCGCTTTAGAGTCTCCATTCTCCTGCAGGAGAGCTTCTGTAAAGTTTGGAAGGTAGGAGACGAGGTAATAGCAAAAGTAAAGCTGTGAGGACGGGGCGTGAGTCGTGCTTGGGTAGCTCAGAAGGTAGAGCACCTGCCAGCGAAAGGCAAAGGTCCCGAGTTCGAGTCTCGGTCCGGCACACAGTTTTAATCTGCCAGGAAGTTTCAAATCAGTGCACACTCCGCTGCAGAGTGAAAATCTCATTCTAGGTTTTATAACAACCGTGACTGCACTTGGAATGTAATGTTTATGGCTGTATGAACTGTTTGAGTACTGGGCATTGTGGTAATTGCACTATGAATCAGATCCAGGAGGGCAAAGGTGGTGTACCGGTTTTTCGATAGTCTGTGGTAGAACATATCCCATACTGTCTACTTAATTTTCTACAAACCCTCAGTATTTTTTCTAATGGCCATCACATAATAGTGCTGTAGTTCATCAATCATTTTGTCTGTCAGCCTGCCTCTTATGGTTTCACCATAAGAAAGTTTCTTGTCTCTGAAACTTTGTTTCAACTTCCTCAACCTGGTGCCCATCCTCTTCTGGGTATGACCAACACACTCCAGTTTTGTGATAATCTTCTCACCAAAGGGGCTGAGCGGCCACTACACTGTTATATGCTTTTGAGTCACATAACACACTCGTTTCGTTCACAGATCGACTAAAAATTTTAGTAGCAGCGGAGGCCTCCAAACCACCACGTGTTCCTTCATAATTCCTCTCAGATATATGCGCTTCTTCATTCTCGTATTTACACTTACAACAATGTTTGGTTAAAATCTGGAAATCTATTACCTTTCCAGTATCCACTCTGGTCACCATAGCAACACAATTCTTAGAACTGTAGCTGCGCCTCTGCCAAGTGCCATCAAAAGCTACTGGTATGTCAGTCATACCATCATGTATATCAACAGCTTCGTTTGCAGCACCCTTCATTGCCTCACATGCAACAGATTCCACAGCAGGTCCAATACATCCTGCATACTTCTCGATTTAACAAGGTGGGTGTGGCATATTCATCATGGCACATATTGTTCCTGCTGCAGTGTGTCCCTTGCCAATAGCTCTAAATCCACAAAGCCACGTAACATTTACTTCAAAATAATTATCTTTACACTTACCAGAATTCCAAAATAAACGAGTATAATTACAACTGGCACAATTAGTGGTAAATTCCTGGCTATTCCATTTGATACCTCACTGTCTTCATGTAAACTAACTGGCCCTCCACATATTTTACAACACACACATTCACCTAACATCCTTGTTAAGAAGTGTAAATCTATCAGAATATAACCTGACCTACCATTAACATCACTTTAGTTTTGAGAAAACAGAGTATTACAACGTTTTATTTTAAACTTCGGAGCACTAATGGGTGTTTCTCTAGATACTGACAAGTTTACCTGTATTTCATTGTCTGTAACTTCATACGCCACATGTTGAACACAATGTTTCTCTTTATTCGAAAATCTATTACCATGAAACCCACGTTTCATAAAAACACTTCGTTTTGGCGTCATACTTAACTTTTTGAGAGATTTACTAATCTATTCGTCACTTTACCACAGGAAGGAAAACGTTAGCACTGACATACAACGCTGACAGTGCTATCAATACAAACTCGTAATGTAACCTTTATAATAGAGCAATTCACAACCTTCTATATAAAAAAATTACAGATTTTATTAGATCTTGAACTAATGCGCGTAAGGATTTTAACATTTTCAGCCGGTGTGGACTACATTTAAAAAAACAAATAAAATACTTCCCTCGTGAATTTATAAGTGATATTTTATTCGGAAAATTGCAAATTTTATACTGCGATAAAAATCCAAAATGTGGAGAAATTTTTTTCCGTTCTAACTCCCCTTAACTCTTGTTACGTTAGGGGTGCTTCGATGGCAATTTTATGTCCATTTTTCAAAACATGTTCGCCCACTTGGATACTGTAGTCGCAAACATCTCTCACGAACCATCCGGCGCTGCTATATTGTGCGAATAGCTCTAAGTATATGTAATATTACAGGGTATTCTTTTTTATTGTAACTGTTACATGTTATCATAATCTTAACTAGACTGATGTAAGACAGATCCTGGAAGTCCTGTTCTGGCACCTGTAGAAAACTAAAATAATTCTTCAACGCATTTCAAGTATATTTCCGAGTTGGCTATGCATCACGAAACGAAGTACACAATGAAATCAAAAGTAGCCGGACACCTGGCTGAAAATGACTTTCAAGTTCGTGGCGCCCTCCATTGGTAATGCTTGAATTAATATGGTGTTGGCTCACAGTTAGAATTGATGACAGCTTCCACTCTCGCAGGCAACGTTCAATCAGGTGCTGGAAGCTTTCTTGGGGAATGGCAGCCCATTTTTCACGGAATGCTGCACTGAGGAGCGGTATCGGTGTCGGTCGGTGAGGCATGGCATAAAGTGGGCGTTCCAAAGGTGTTATATAGGATTCAGGTCAGGACACTGTGCAGGCCAGTCCATTACATGGATGTTATTGTCGTGTAACCACTCAGCCACAGGCTGTGCATTATGAACAGGTGCTCGATCACGTTTAAAGATGCAATCGCCATCCCCAAATTGCTCTTCAACGGAAGCAAGAAGGTGCTTAAACATCAATGTAGCCAGTGCTGTGATACTGCCACGTAAATCGACAAGGGATGCAAACCCCCTGCATGAAAACCACAACCACACCATAGCAGCCACAGTAATTATACTGTTGGCACTACGCACGCTAACAGATGACGTTCACCGGGCATTCGCCATACCCACACCCTAACATCGGATCGCCACATTGTGTACCCCGATTCTTCACGCCACACAACGTTTTTCCACTGTTCAATCGCGCAATGTTTACGCTCCTTACACCAAGTGAGGCCTCGTTTGGTATTTACCGGCGCGATTGTGTGGCTTCTGAGCAGCCACTCGACCATGAAATCCAAGTTTTCTCACCTCCCGCCTAACTGTCAAAGTACTTGCAGTGGATCCTGATGCAGTTTGGAATTCCTGTATGGTGGTCTGGACAGATGTCTGCCTATTACACATTACGACCCTCTTGAACTGTCGGCGGTCTCTGTCAGTCAACAGACGAGGTCGGCCTGTACACTTTTGTGCTGTACGTGCCCCTTAGCGCTTCTACTTCACTATCACATCGGAAGCTGTGGACCTAGGGATGTTTAGGAGTGTGAAAATCTCGCGTATAGACCTATGACACAAGTGATATCCAAACGCCTGACGACGTTCAAGTTACGTTTGCTGGAGCCTCCTCTCCCTTTTGAAATGAGTGGGTTACCTACAACAGACAGCGACATCTACCCACATTTGAAAAGTAATTATTTCTCTTTATCCCTTATTCTTATTATTAAGTCACATTCAGTATTACTACATTCGTTTATACTTTTTTTCCTTTTCTCCCCAGCGGCAGAAAAACTAGGGTGTTTGGCAGTACACCAACTTGTGATTTTGTTATTATTACAGCGCTAGCACGATACAGTTAGTAGAACTACTATTGCATGAACTGCCACAATCACAACAGTCCACAATCCATAGCACGATGGGGACTCCCTTCCTAGAGAAGGAGGTGCTTCACATCCCAACAGCAGAAACTGTCCACAAGTGCATATTTGCAGTTTTCTAAATCAAGACATAACAATGTATTTGGACTGTCAAGCAATTAGTAGGAATATAACATGACAGTGAGTGATTGTTAATGGAATTTTCAGTTTTAAAATGACAATGTATAAACACGCCCTCTGAATATGGGTGTTTTTTTATTCTTTTTTCCTCTAGCCCTATCAATCAGAAACAGTACACATACTTTCAGTGTTTGCAACAGAACTTAAATACGAATCTGTGTTTGTAGTATCAGAGTCTTGTGTCAGCTTCAGGCAGTGGCACAATACAGTATTTTGTAGTTGTATCCCATTAGTGTAGGATGCATCCATCCTGAAACGGCTTACTAATAGTTTTGAATCCTAGAAGCCAAATACACACAGTGCAATTAGTTTACGTCAAACCCCAATGAACTTAACTTTTGACAATGCTGTATATCTCAGTAACAGAAATTACGTTGTGAGATAAATGTAGAAAATGCACATACAGTCGTTGGTACTGTAGTTGGTCTATGTTTGGTAATGAAATTAAGATGCGAGAGAAACAGAGGTTTGGTCTGAGATACACAACTGGCAATATACATTGCGCTAAGCTACAAGCAGTAATATTCTTTGGTCGTGCCATTAAAGTATGTGGAGGAATATCATAAAATTCTTTGCTTCGAATGTATAGACCAAAAAGCAGTCATAAAAGTGGGTTAAATAGATTAAAAATGCACATGTGCGGCTTCCTGACTCTAAAATAACAAACTATTTCAAACACTTCCTATTGAGTAATTGCATAAAAGCGTTGAACTGGATTAGAGGCATTGGTTCCATAG
The DNA here is from genome assembly GCF_023864275.1 of Schistocerca cancellata. Lineage (NCBI taxonomy): Eukaryota > Metazoa > Arthropoda > Insecta > Orthoptera > Acrididae > Schistocerca > Schistocerca cancellata. Next base: position 814,754,130 of record NC_064630.1, read on the forward strand.
AAAGTATCACAAACTTTAATACGTACCAAAGTCTCGATTTGAAATCAGTGTTCAAAACACACCCCCGACGCAAGACAGCTACCATGCGAGTATTTTGAATGTAGTGAAAATGTACAATGTTCCCTCCTACCGCTGTGGGAGTACAATAGCCAGTCTAGTAAAGAGCTGCAGTTAAACCGTCATTAGGAAGTCACACTGGCCAGCGTAGGTTACAGCAACTGGAGATGCGTGTGCTCCTCCAGCAGAGCATCTAAAAGGAATGTACTTTCCACACTTGAATGGCTGAGTTTTTTACATAAAATTGGTACAGTAACCTCTCAGAGATGTAATATCGTCGACGCGTCGTCACAACCCTGCTCCAACATTGCTGCAGTATTGCCACAACGCTGCGTAACTTAGTTTGGAAGCCACATGGTCGCGATATGCCACACGCCTTGGCTGCCAATCAGAATATCTACATCTACATCTACATGGATACTCTGCAAACCACATTTAAGTGCCTGGCAGAAGGTTCATCGAACCACCTTCACAATTCTCTATTATTACAATCTCGTATAACGCGCAGAAAGAATGAACACCTATATCTTTCCGTATGAGCTCTGGTTTCCCTTATTTTATCATGGTGACCGTTCCTCCTTATGTAGGTCGGTGTCAACAAAATATTTTTTTTTCGCATTCGGAGGAGAAAGTTGGTGACAGGAATTTCGTGAAAAGATTCCGTCGCAACGAAAAGCGCCTTTCTTTTAATAATGTCCAGCCCAAATCCTGTATCATTTCTGTGACACTCTCTCCCATATTTCACGATGATACAAAACGTGCTGCCTTTCTTTGAACTTTTTCGATGTACTCCGTCAGTACTATCTGGTAAGTATCCCACACCGCGCAGCAGTATTCTAAAAGACGACGGACAAGCGTAGTGTAGGCAGTCTCCTTAGTAGGTCTGTTCCACTTTCTAAGAGTCCTGCCAATGAAACGCAGTCTTTGGTTAGCCTTCGCCACAACATTTTCTATGTGTTCCTTGTAACTGAAGTTGTTCGTAATCGTAATACCTAGGTATTTAGTTGAAATTACGCCTTTTAGATTAGACTGATTTGTCGTGTAACCGATTTTTAAAGAGATCCTTCTAGCACTCATGCGGATGACCTCACACTTTTCGTTATTTGAGGTCAACTGCCACTTTTCGCACCATTCAGATATCATTTCTAAATCGTTTTGTAGTTTGTTTTGATCTTCTGATGACTTTATTAGTCGATAAACGACAGCGTCATCTGCAAACAACCGAAGACGGCTGCTCAGATTGTCTCCCAAATCGTTTACATAGATAAGGAACAGCAAAGAGGTTATAACACTACCTTGGGGAACGCCAGATATCACATCTGTTTTGTGATTCTTCAATTTCTCCAGGCGTATTTTATGATGAAATAAATCTCGGGTGAACAGCCTGGTACGTGTGTGCATAGGACGCAATATTTCGGCAATCGACCACGTTGCCATCATCAGGTGCGTTGATGTACTGACCGGCGGTGGGCCGGCGCCGTGTATATATAGGACAGTCTCCCTCCCGCTCCTCCCCAGGCGCTTCCTATGAGTCGGTGCGGTCCAGGTACAGTGTCCGTTCCCCCGCCGTCTGGGCGCTGCGTCCTAGGTCTCCTCGTGCAGGAGGGCCTGCCGGCACCCCTCTCGTTATTCTTCCCTCCTCCCCCGAAGTCGGTACACTCTGGGAAATATCCTGCTTCTTCTTAATCCGGGTGATCGCAGGTTCCCACGGCTTGCTAAGGATGTAACCGCCGTCAAGATTTAGTTGTGGCTCGCTGACTCTGATCTCTATGGTTTCTTTGATGACACAGTCGCAGTGTTTGGAAGTCTGTGTCAGGACTTTGGTTTGGTCATAATCCATGCAGTGGAGTTCCGACAGCCAATGCTCAGCGATCGCCGACTTATTCGGCTGTTGCAGACTAGTGTGCCGTTGATGTTCTCGGCATCGGTCCTCAGTGATACCAATGGTCTGCCCTATGTATACTATATCGCACTGGCAAGGTATCTGATAAACCCCGGCCCACCGCCGGTCAGTACATCAGCGCACCTGATGATGGCAACGTGATCGATTGCCGAAATATTGTGTCCTACGCACACTCATAGCAGGTAGTTCACCCGAGATTTAATTCGTCACTTCTGTTTTAATCGATGACGTTCCGTCAATTACTATGAAACGTGACCTCTCTGGCAGGGAATCACAAATCCAGTCACATAACTGAGACGATATTCAATAAGCATGCAATTTCACTAAGAGCCTCTTGTAAGGTACAGTGCCAAAAGCTTTCCGGAAATCCAGAAATACGAAATCGATTTGAAATCCCTTGTCAATAATACTTAACACTAATAATAATAAAGAGCTATTGTGTCTCACAGGAACAATGTTTTATAAACCCATGTTGACTGTGTGTCATTAGACCGTTTTCTTCGAGGAAATTCATTGTGTTCGAACACAACATACGTTCCAAAATCCTGCTGCATATCGACGTTAAGGATATGGGCCTGTAATTTAGTGGACTAATTCTACTAACTTTCTTGAATATTGGTGTGACCTATGCTTTCCAGTCTTTGGGTACGGATCTTCCGTCGACCGAATGGTTGTATGTGATTGTTAAGTATGGAGCTAATGCATCAGCATACTGAGAAAGGAACCTAATTGGTATACAGTCAGAACCAGGAGACTTGCTTTTATTAAGTGATGTGAGTTGCTTCACTACTCCAAGGACATTTACTTCTACGTTATGTTGGCAGCTGTTCTCGATTAGAATTCTGGAATATTTACGTCTTCTTTTGTGAAGGCATTTCGAACGGTTGTGTTTAGTAACTCTGCTTTGGCAGCATTGTCTTCGATAGTATTTACATTGTTATCGCGCAGAAATGGCATTGATTGTTTCTTGCCGCTGGCCAAGATATGGCTTGTTAAACACTAAGACAAACATTAGGGTGTGGAGTGGGCATAATCTTGCTGAAATCTAAGGACAGGAAAGCTTGTCGTGAAGAGCAAGAAATATGGGGTGGAATATCGTTGACATAGTGTTGTGCTGCAAGGAGTGCTACCTTGAAATGAAATAGCGCCCCAGACCAACATTCCTGGCTGTCAGGTCACATTGTGGGCGAGAGTCAGGTTGCCATCCCACCACTGTTTGGGGCACTTCCAGACACATCTTCACTGGTCATTAGAGCTCATACTGGAGCGGGATTCATCACTGAAAATTATAGTTCAGTTGCTGAGACTCCAGGTTGAAGACGTTTCTGGAGATGCTCCAGTCACCGATGGGATAGCAACCTGACTGTCCCCCACCATACTGCCAAACAACTGGAAGTGATAGTCTGGCATTGCATTTAATTTCCTAGTGGGTCTCCTTTGGTTGTCATACGTGTCATCCTTACAGAACAACCCAGTTTTGTCGGCCTTTAAGCAAGCTATCCTGAGTTTACATTTCAGGGAGACAATGCCTGCCTGCGCATGGTAAGAGATTCTACTGGTTGTCTTCGTGCTTACAAAACCTTACCTTGGCCAGCAAAGTCACAGGAACTGACATTACGGGCAAGATCCTTCAACCAGTTCGGGATTTTGAAGATATAACGCACCAGTTGGGCATAATTTGGCACGTTATACCCCTGGACGACATCCAACAACTCAGTCAATCAATGCCAAGCTGAATAACTCCTTGCTTAAGTGCTACAGGACGTGCCACATGTTACTAACTTCCTCAATTTGTGAAGCTCGTTCTCCTGAAGAAATCATCCAATTTTTCCGACATTATAAACATTTGTTTCTTTGTACGTATACATCTTCTCTACCCACTTCCATCTCATTTGGATAATTCCTTCAGGGTGCATCGCTTGTTTTTCACTGTCTACAGAGTGTAATCATACACACACACGCATTTAGTCGCACCCTCTCTATTCCCACTGCAGCTGATATTGCATACCACTTCCCCAAACCTTACAAAGTGAAACAAGCCTTTGATCATTCTACACGATATATTAATTTATTTGTATACGAAAGCAAATTAAAAATTAATATTGTAAGAGGACTGTAATTTTGAACCAGTCGTGACTCCACGTTATTATGATGTGTGTGCGTGAAAGTACTCCTCGATCCACTGTATGCACCGTATGTACCCTCGACATTGGGCTTGTAGGTTCTCAGTTGTCTATAAGAAGGTAGTGCAATGTACCCTCCACCATGCACTGTACAGCGACATCAGGGGCATTGTGCAGATGTAAGACTGTTCCACAAGTCGGCTGTCACAATGTAGTGTGTCAAGTGCTATAGAAGCAATTGTGTGCAGGGTATTGTGCATTTGTGTGGAAGTGTAGTAGTTTGTGTGACATATACGATGATGATAGTATATTTATAGCGAAAGTTACGTTGACTTTCTTCCATTGAATACCAAAAAAATACACATGTAGTTTAGTTTTCATAATAGAATACCGTCATTGTAAATCTCTGACCGTTGTGATAGTTCTAGCATTCTAGAAGATAAAAGAGGGAAAACCACTTATAATGGAGATGAGCTTTGTTCCTTGTAGGCGGTTTAATTGCATCGACATCATAAAAGACTTACGTCCGGATGCCAGGATTCTCACGTAAGATTAAGAAACCATAATCAGGACGAGCACACACCTACATTATCTATGCGTGTGTGGCCCTCACATGCTAAATGAAGTGTAACGTGCTCTTTCAAACGAAAGCCCGAGAAATGATTTCTGTTAACACATCTCGTATAAATATCTGACTCATACGTAGTTGATACAAAGAATATTTATGGGGAATTCGTTATAACACAGATGTCTATTCGTACATTGCTGTAGGAATCAATCTGAAAACACTTAACATGATAAGACTGCTAGCTACATATTCTGTTGTTTGATATGAATACTAATGTTTTCTCAAAGGCACCGATGCGTCAGTGCGAAAGTACTGTGATGTGGTGGCTGTCGCAGTATTTGGGAAACTATTCAGACTGCTGTGTATCACGCCTCAGGGGCGAAAAGTAAATACATGAGTTGTGTTTCCCGCACTCAGATTTCAGGGCTGCATTGTGGCACACGATATTCAAATGGCTGTTTTAAATACTACATTGTGGTTTGACTAAGTTATCGCTTGAATATACGAAATGCTGGATATGTATTTGTGTATAAAATAACTTTCTTTCGACGTCGGAGATAATATTAAAAGATATGTAATAAACCGGGAAGGAAAACCCATATAGAAGATGAGATGATTTTAGTCGTTGTCTAAAAGGGGCAGTTAAGTAATGAAAAATAACGCATGGGAAAAAAGTTAGTAAATTGTTTATTCTCTGAAAAGTAACCAGCGTAACTGTTAATACATTTATCCCTCTCTGAGACAAGACCGTCAATACACCCATGTAAAAATATTTGCGGTTGCATACGACGCTCAGGTGTGCACCTCTTTGAGCAAAGCATATTGACAACCATGAATGTCTTCCTTCAGCACTTCAAAAATCTGTACTTCCAATTAATGTTCCATCACTCGCTAATTTTCTCAGTGCTTTCTACTTTGGATTTCAGCAGCTCTCGGCTCCAAGAATAATTTTAGTGTGAGAACTATCCTAGAGGGCAGTAAACTCGGGGACTTTGTTACGAATACTTCCACAATTTACTGATAAAATTAGGACGGACGAAGTGTCTTTGCTCTGAACTCGGTTTGATGTCCCTACCTGCGAATCGAATGGAGAGTGCTACCGCGTGGCCTAGGAAAATCCAATGTGCACACGCCCTCTGTTATCCGAGTAGCATCTTCCTTTGTGTAGTGCACCCCTGTCCTACCAAGTGGAGTCCTACAATTCCCCACACTATAAAGCAGGTCTAGAAACCTGCAGCCAAGACCCTGTCAGAATCGACGAAACCTTAATTGAGACACTCCACTCGAATCGAAACCGAAGGTCCCCGGTCAATTCTTCGACGACTGCTGCAAATTGCTAGCTCTGCTTGCACTCCGCTCACGAGGCGAGCAGTCTTCGCCGCCTCCACTAGACGCCTGAATGAACTGAGGATGGCCTCAGAATGCATGTGACAGGCGTCGTTGATGCCGGTGTGAGCCACAACTTGCACGCTCGGTAGCTGCAGGCAAGGTCACTCGACACCTCGGATAAGGCAGACATGCCGAGTGCACAGTGGCTTTCTTTCCAGCTCTGAATACTGTTTTCCTAAGATGCTCATTAGACTTAGAGAAAGCTTTTGACAATGTTGACTGGAATACTCTCTTTCAAATTCTAAAGGTGGCAGGGGTAAAATACAGGGAGCGAAAGGCTATTTACAATTTGTACAGAAACCAGATGGCAGTTATAAGAGTCGAGGGACATGAAAGGGAAGCAGTGGTTGGGAAGGGAGTGAGACAGGGTTGTAGCCTCTCCACGATGTTATTCAATCTGTATATTGAGCAAGCAGTAAAGGAAACAAAAGAAAAATTCGGAGTAGGTATTAAAATCCATGGAGAAGAAATAAAAACCTTGAGGTTTGCCGATGACATTGTAATTCTGTCGGAGACAGCAAAGGACCAGGAAGAGCAGTTGAACGGAATGGACAGTGTCTTGAAAGGAGGATATAAGATGAACATCAACAAAAGCAAAACGAGGATAATGGAATGTAGTTGAATTAAGTCGGGTGATGCTGAGGGAATTAGATTAGGAAATGAGACACTTAAAGTAGTAAAGGAGTTTTGCTACTTGGGGAGCAAAATAACTGATGATGGTCGAAGTAGAGAGGATATAAAATGTAGACTGGCAATGGCAAGGAAAGCGTTTCTGAAGAAGATAAATTTGTTAACATCGAGTATAGATTTAAGTGTCAGGAAGTCATTTCTGAAAGTATTTGTATGGAGTGTAGCCATGTATGGAAGTGAAACATGGACGGTAAATAGTTTGGACAAGAAGAGAATAGAAGCCTTCGAAATGTGGTGCTACAGAAGAATGCTGAAGATTAGATGGATAGATCACATAACTAATGAGGAAGTACTGAATAGGATTGGGGAGAAGAGAAGTTTGTGGCACAACTTGACCAGAAGAAGGGATCGGTTGGTAGGACATGTTCTGAGGCATCAAGGGATCACCAATTTAATATTGGAGGGCAGCGTGGAGGGTAAAAATCGTAGGGGGAGACCAAGAGATGAATACACTAAGCAGATTCAGAAGGATGTAGGTTGCAGTAGGTACTGGGAGATGAAGAAGCTTGCACAGGATAGAGTAGCATGGAGAGCTGCATCAAACCAGTCTCAGGACTGAAGACCACAACAACAACAACAACAACAACAACAAGATGCTCATGTCTGCTAGTGGAGCAGAGCAGTTTTTCTTCCTCTAACTGTAGATGCCGGAAGAGAGAGAGAGAGAGAGAGAGAGAGAGAGAGAAATGCTAATTGTCATCATACGCACGTATGTAATATACCAAAGACGTGCATCTGTCAGACAAAGTCACAGCGAGGCTGGAACACGTGCCGTCTCTCATATGCAGATCAGCAGCCAAAGCGAGTGGTACGTTGAGTCCATGCAGGTTCCACGTCATAATACGATGATACGGCGATAACGTGTCAGCAAGGTTGTAATAAGAGTGTGATGCCATAGTGATTATGTTATGTTGCTCAGGGTTAAACTATACCAAGATTATGTAAAATCGAAGCCATCCATGTATGGAAGGTACATACTTTGTAGATTCTGTGGCTGCAGGATCGCTCACATAGCCAGCTACTGTTGCCTAGACTTGCTTGGTCTCTCACTAGTACTAATTTAACACCAACTGTTGACTTCTACATCAACATGGTTACTTTGATTTCACACTTAAGTGCCTGGCAGAGGTATCATCTAACCATTTTAATACTACTTCTCTACCATTCCACTCTCAAATGGTGCGTGGGAAAAAGGAACACCTAAATCCTTCCGTTCGAGCTCTGGTTTCTCTTATTTTATTATGATTATTATTCCTCCGTACGTAGGTGGGTATCAACAAAATATTTTCGCATTCGGAAGAGAAAGTTGGTGATTCAAATTTCGTAAATAGATCTCGCCGCAAAGAAAACCGCCTTTGTTTCAGTGACTGCCACCCCAACTCGCATATCATATCAGTGACACACTCACTCCTATTGCGCTATAACACGAAATGAGCTGCCCTTCTTTGCACTTTTTCGATGTCCTCCATCAATCCTACCTGGTATGGATCCCGCACCGCGCAGCAATATACGAGCAGAGGACGGACAAGTGTAATGTAGGCTGTCTCTGTAGTGGGTTCGTCGCATCTTCAAAGTGTTCTGCCAACAAAGCGCAGTCTTTGTTCGCCTTCCCCACAATATTATCTATGTGATCTTTCCAATTTAAGTTGCTCGTAATTCTAATTCCTAGGTATTTAGGCGAATTGACAGCCCTTAGATTTGTTCGATTTTCGTATACTCAAAATTTATGGGATTTCTTTTAGTACCCAAGTGGATGACCTTGCGCTTTTCTTTGTCTAGTGCCAATTGCCAATTTTCGCACCTCACAGAAATTTTGTAATTGGGATTGATCGTCTGATGATTTTACTAGACGGTAAATTACAGCGTCATCTGCAAACAATCTAAGGGGCCTGCTCAGATGATCACTTAGATCATTTATGTAAATCAGGAACAGCAGAGGCCCTATGACACTACCTTGCAGAACTCCAGATATCACTTCTGTTTTACTCGATGATTTACCGTCTATCACTACGAACTGTGACCTCTCTGAGAGGAAATCACTGATCCAGTCACACAACTGAGACGATACTTCATATGCACGCAATTTGATTAATAGTCGCTTGAGAGGAACGGTATCAAAAGCCTTCTGGAAATCCAGGAATATGGAATCAATCTGAGATCCCTTGTCAGCAGCACTCATTACTTCATCGTTGCACAAGAACGATATTTTCTGAATCCGTGTTGGTTACATATCAATAAGTCATTTTCTTCAAGGTGATTCACAAGGTTCGAGTACAGTATATGCTCCACAATCCTACTGCAAACCGAAATCAATAATATGTGTCTGTAATTCAATCGGTTACTGCTATTTCCTTTCTTGAAAACTGATGTGACCTGTCCTGCTTTCCAGTCTTTAGGAACACACCTTTTGTCAAGTGAGCGGTTGTATATGATTGGTAACAAAGGCGCTATTGTGTCTGCATACTCTGAAAGGAACCTGGTTTGGTATACCATCTGGACCGGAAGAATTGCCTTTCTTAAGTTGTTTCGCAACACCTAAGACATCTACTTTTATGCCACTCATGCTAACGGCTGTTCTGGTTTCGAATTCTGGAATATTTACTTCGTCTTCTTTCGTGAGGGAATTACGGAAAACTGTATTTAGTTCAAATGGTTCAAATGGCACTGAGCACTATGGGACTCAACTGCTGTGGTCATCAGTCCCCTAGAACTTAGAACTACTTAAACCTAACGAACCTAAGGACGTCACACATACTCATGCCCGAGGCAGGATTCGAACCTGCGACCGTAGCAGCAGGGCGACTCCGGACTGGAGCGCCTTGAACCGCACGACCACCGCGGCTGGCAATCTGTATTTAGTGGCACCATCATCGGTAACATTTCCATCGCTATCTCACAGGGATGGTATTGACTGCTTTTTGTCACTGGTGTACTTTACATACGACTAGAATCTCTCTGGGTTTTTGATGAGAATTTTTGAGAGAATTATTCATTGTGGAAACTATTAAAAATATCTCGCATTGATGTCCGCACTAAAGTTCGAACTTCAGTGAAACTTAGCCAGTCTTGGGGATTTTGCGTTCTTCTGAATTTGGCAAGCTTCTTTCGTCGCTTCTGCAACAGTGTTCTGACGTGTTTTGCGTACCATGGTGGGTCAGTCCCGTCTCTTATTAACTTATGCGCTATGAATCTATCTATTGCTGTCAAATCTGTATCTTTGAATTTCAGCTATATCTGGTCTACACATACATAATTAGCTTGGAAGGAATGGAGACTCTCTTTTAGGAAGGGATCAAGCGAATGTTTATCTGATGTTTTAAATAGATATATTTTGCGTTAATTTTTAGTGGTTTTGGTTGATATGGTTTTGAGCCTAGCTACAATGACCTTGTATACACTAATCCCTGTATCCGTCATGATGCTCTCTATTAGATCAGGATTATTTGTGGCTAAGAGGTCAAGGGTGTTTTCGCAAACATTTACACTCCGTGTGTGCTCATGAAGTAATTCTTCAAAGTAATTCTCAGAGAGAGCATTTAGTACAATTTCGGAAGATGTTTTCTGTCTACCACCGGCTTTGAACATGTACTTTCGCCAACAAATCGACGGTAGATTGCAGTCTCCACCAATCATATGAGTGGGGTACTTGTTTGTGATGAGATTCAAGTTTTCTTAGAACCGTGCAGCTATTATATCATCTGAGTCTTGGTGTATGTAGAAGGAGACAATTATTATTTTAGTACCTCTGTTGAGTATAACCTCTACCCACAGTAATTCGCAGGAACTATCTATTTCAACTTCACTACAAGATAAACAGGCACCAACAGACACAAACACACCACCACCTGCTTTATTTAATCTATCCACTCTGAACACTGTTTGAGCCTCTGTACAAATTTCGGAAGAATTTATCTCCGGAAGAATTTATCTAGCCAGCTTTCTGGTCCTATAACGCTTTCAGCTTAAGCGCTTTCTATCATCGCTTGAAGCTCTGGTACATTTACAACACAGCTACAACAATTTACAACTACAATACCGACTGTTGCTTTGTCGATCCTCGCGTTTCTTTGCCCTGTACCTTTGGAGCCCTTGTTGATCTTCCCCGAGACTGTCAAACCTAAAATACCGCCCAGTCCAAGCCACACAACCCCTGCTACCCGTGTAGCCGCCTCCTGTGTGTAGCGGAACACGAAACCCCATCACCCCATGGCGCAAGTCGAGAAATCTGCAGCCTACACGATCGCAGAACCGTCTGAGCCTCTGATTCAGACCCTTCACTCGGCTCTTTACCAAAGTCCGCAATCGGTCCTGTCGACGATGCTGCAGATGGTGAGCTCTGTCTCCATCTCGCTAGCAAGACTGGCAGTCTCCACCAACTCAGATAGCCGCCGGAAACCAGAGAGAATCTCTTCCGACCCATAGTCACACACGTCATTAGTGCCAACATGAGCCACTACCTGCAGTTGGCTGCACCCTGTATTCTTCATGGCATCCGGAAGGACGCTTTCTACGTCTTGGATGAGTCCACCCGGTATGTACACGGAGTGCGCATTGGCTTTCTTCCTGTCCTTAGTTGCCATATCCCTAAGGGGCTCCATCACCCGCCTTACATTGGACCTCCCAATGACAAGCAATCCCACCCTCTGCGCTTGTCCGGACCTCTCAGGAAGACCGGCCACTGCCGCAACAGGCGAGGCCGCCCTTGCTGGCTCAGAAGTACTTTCAGCAGTGGGCAGTACCTCAAATATATTACGGAGGCATAAGAGTACGGCGTTGCGGCCAGCACCAACTTTCGCCTTCCGCCCACTGGCTGTTGTACACACAGAGCCAGAGGTTGACAAATTATTGGTTATTTTTCTGACTATGTTCTCAGTACTCGCATGGCCGCTGTCTTGCATCAGGGGCAGTGTTGTGAGCAGGCACCTCACAGCAACACTTTGTTACCTAGAAAATGTTTATACTCTCTAATCGAGTTTAAGGCATCCATGCAATTTCTCAAAAGGAGTTGCTTGAAATAATTTGGTATCTCAACGTCGTACAGTCACACACATGAATTCTTTTGGCCACTTTTACGACTGCGTTTTCCATACAAAGCAAAGAATTTTGTTAAAGTTCTACTACATGCATTAATGGCACCACTAAAGAACATTGTTGATTGTAGCTTAGCACATTGTATACCAGCAATTGTGTTTATCGGACTACATGTCTTTTTGTTTCATATCTTAATTTCATTAACAAGCATATTCCAGCTGCAATGACAACGACTGTGTATTCTCTACATTCTCTACTTATTTATTATTACTGAGACATCATTTTCACAAGTTCACTTTAGGGACGTTCTATGGAAATCGACTGCACTGTGTTACTTGTCTTCTAGCATTCATCTCTATTAGTCATATATATGAGTATGTACACAGTCTCTATTAACGGTATATAACTATAAAAAGCTGTATCGTTCCATTTCCAGAAGCTGCCACACAAGACTTTATTGCAGTTTCATACTCCAAACTGTATTATAAGCTGAAACTGTGATTACTGTTACTGACTGATAAGGTTTAAAATAAAAACATTTTTACAGGGTATATTTACGTATCGTCAGTTTATATCTGACAATTACAGTATTAGCAACTCACTCTTACGCTGTGATTTTCACATTAATGCGCGGAACACCTCCTCTTGGTTGAGCATCAGATAAGGGGGAGGGGTGGGGGGAGGGTGTCCCCTTCTTCTATGGAGTGTTGCAGCTGTGATAGGTAAGGCAATAGTAACTCATAGAACGCCTGTACATTGTGTCAGTTCAGTAATAATAACGATCCCGTAAGTATACCGACATACACATATAGTAATAACTAGCGATAGATTCTTACTGACAGGTATTGCAACTCAATAGACCTTAGTTTTCAGCATGTACTTCGTTAGGTTGGCAACATATACGTAAAGAAACCAAACAGGATTATACACGTAGGGCACTGATAATAGATACGTGTTGAACTCTCAGTTTTTAGTGAAATATCTACAATTACCTCGAGCAGACAGATAGTGCTTCAGAAGAAAAAGGGCAATCAAGTTCGGAACATAAAAACATGCTTATGTTTCTTACACAAAGCTGTAATGCGACCTCCAGCATGTGACCAGATGAAAGGAAATGCAGATAGCAACCAAAAACGCGAAGAAATCTAGGTAATCACTTATTTACATAAAAAACGAGACGTGGACTGTTTCATAACCTACAAACAATACTTGTTGTTGTTGTTGTGGTCTTCAGTGCTGAGACTGGTTTGATGCAGCTCTCCATGATACTCTGTCCTGTGCAAGCTTCTTCATCTCCCAGTACCTACTGCAGCCTACATCCTTCTGAATCTGCTTAGTGTATTCATCTCTTGGTCTCCCTCTACGATTTTTACCCTCCACGCTGCCCTCCAGTACCAAATTGGTGATCCCTTCATGCCTCAGAACATGTCCTACCAACCGATCCCTTCTTCTAGTCAAGTTGTGCCACAAACTCTTCCCCAATTCTATTCAATACCTCTTCATTAGGTATGTGATCTACCCATCTAATCTTCAGCATTCTTCTGTAGCACCACATTTCGAAAGCTTCTATTCTATTCTTGTCTAAACTATTTATCGTCCATGTTTCACTTCCATGCATGAGTACACTCCATACAAATACTTTCAGAAACGACTTCCTGACACTTAAATCTATGCTCGATGTTAACAAATTCCTCTTCTTCAGAAACGCTTTCCTTGCCATTGCCAGTCGACATTTTATATCCTCTCTACTTCGATCATCATCAGTTATTTTGCTCCCCAAATAGCAAAACTCCTTTACTACTTTAAGTGTCTCAAGCCGGCCGAAGTGGCCGAGCGGTTCTAGGCGCTACAGTCTGGAACCGCGTGACCGCTGCGGTCGCAGGTTCGAATCCTGCCTCGGGCATGAATGTGTGTGATGTCCTTAGGTTAGTTAGGTTTAAGTAGTTCTAAGTTCTAGGGGACTGATGACCTCAGAAGTTAAGTCCCATAGTGCTCAGAACCATTTTTTAAAGTGTCTCATTTCCTAATCTAATTCCCTCAGCATCACCCGACGTAATTCGACTACATTCCATTATCTTCGTTTTGCTTTTGTTGATGTTCATCTTATATCCTCCTTCCAATTCATTTGCTGTCTCTGAGAGAATTACAATGTCATCGGCAAACCTCAAAGTTTTTATTTCTTCTCCATGGATTTTAATACCTACTCCGAACTTTTCTTTTGTTTCCTTTACTGCTTGCTCAATATACAGATTGAATAACATCGGGGAGAGGCTGCTTATCAAAACAAAACACAACAATAAGGGAAAACAACTTCGGAACAAAAAACATGCTTATGTTTCTTACACAAAGCTGTAGTGCTACCTTCAGCTTGTGACCAGACGAAACGAAATGCAGATGGCAACCAAAAACGCTAAGAACTCTAAGTAGTCACATATTTACATTAAAAACGATATGTGGACTGTTTTATAATCTACAAATAATACTTATCAAAACAAAACTGTATCATTCTACATCACACTGATGATCCCTTTAGTAAAAAAGGCGAAACGTGTCTGGGAAAAATAAAATACAGTGCAACAAGAAAAGGCGGTTTTTATTTACAAAACAAATATTTCTGTGATTGCTGCGGAAGATGGCCACCGAAGAAAATTCGCTATACTACTAGAGCCCTGTGTAACGTTCAAGCTGGGTCCATAGAGGTGGAAAATTCGTTCGCTCGCCGTCGATCGACACCTATCGGAATGGAGAACTGTCCATTACATTCGCTCTAAATGAGTCGTCCCAAACAGCTTCCCATAGGCCGACCTAATATAACGACTGTTATGGTGAATAAAAAAGAACCACCAAAAACGGATGGAAATTTTGATATTCGTAAGCAAACTAAGCTAATCTATGAGTCTTTGATGTGCTTAAAGTATGAACCAAAAAAAAGGAAGTACTAACATTTCGAAATCCAATCTTTCATAAACTGAGAGACTGGACCAAGATGGACAGACGTAGAGTGGCAACTATGTTCTTTTACTGCTCCCTCCAAGTTTCAGATATTACCTTCTTCACTCTTTGTCGAATTAAACTGCTTAATTCGTAAAGACGAAATAAAATTGAGCATTAAATTTTACCTGTATTTTTATCAGAGTACGTCCCAGCTATCATATCTTTGTAAGTGCTGATGCGGTGGGCAGTTTTTACCACGCCAACGATGTACTAGTATTATGTGCTTACAATATGTTTTTACGCCCGTGCGATTCCGCTCTGGGAAGGTTTTACTGTACCGAATGTGTATTAGTATCTTGTGTACACGATGTGTTTTTGCGCCGTCCGGTGGCATAGCACGATTACTCTGTATCACACCCGACAAGAAACGATGCACTGCCTTAGGCTCGCCAAAGTTTACCTGGGATCTGGCGGAACAGGTGTGCGGTACACTTGGGGTACCCTTCTTGTTTGTTCTTGTTCTGCTTGGAACTGCAGCAACTAAGGCTGTAAAATTCCTTACAGTGGAGAATTTGAGAATGATAAGTAACATGAAAGTACGTCTGTGAGATAATCTGTCTCACGCGAACGGTGTACTGAAGAATAAGATTAAAGTAACAAGACTTGTTACAGATTAAGTGGGAAGCGAAGATTTGACTGAAGAATTCCGGACTCGACTCTCAGAGTATTCGAACAGTATACGTAGGTATTCATGGTGAAGAGTTCCTCTCACCGCTCTTCGTTGTGTCTCGGCTTCGCTACATAGTGCACACGTGGACGATCAGAATATCCACTACTTGCCATTAAAATTGCTACACCAAGAAGAGATGCAGATGATAAACAGGCATTCATTGGACAAATATATTATACTAGAACTGACATGTTACTGCATTTTCACGCAATTTGGGTGCATAGATCCTGAGAAATCAGTAACCAGAACAACCACCTCTGGCCGTAATAACGGCCTTGATACGCCTGGGCAAACAGTCAAACAGAGACTGGATGGCGTGTACAGGTACAGCTGCCCGTGCGGCTTCAACATGATACCACAGTTCATCAAGAGTAGTGACTGGCGTATTGTGACGAGCCAGTTGCTCGGACACCATTGACCAGATGTTTTCAATTGGTGGGTGATCTGGAGAATATGCTGTCCAGGGCAGCAGTCGAACATTTTCTGTTTCCAGAAAGGCCCGTACAGGACCTGCAATACGCTGTCGTGCATTATCCTACTGAAATGTAGGATTCCGCAGGGATCGAATAAAAGGTAGAGCCATGGGTCGTAACACATCGGAAATGTAACGTCCACTGATCAAAGCGCTGGCCAATGCGAACAAGAGGTGACCGAGACGTGTAACCAATGGCACCCCATACCATCACGTCGGGGGATACGCCAGTATGGCGATGACGAATGCACACTTCCAATGTGCGTTCACCGCGATGTCGCCAAACACGGATGCGACCGTTATGATGCTTTAAACAGAACCTCGATTCATCCGAATAAATGACGTTTTGCCATTCGTGCACCCAGGTTCTTCTTTGAGTACATCATAGCAGGCGCTCCTGTCTGTGATGCAGCGTCAAGGGTAACCGCCGCCATCTTCTCCGAGCTGATAGTCGATGCTGCTGCAAACGTCGTCGAACTGTTCGTGCAGATGGTTGTTGTCTTGCAAACGTCCCCGTCTGTTGACTCAGGGATCGAGACGTGGCTGCACGGTCCGTTACAGCCATGCGGATAAGATGCCTGTCATCTCGACTGCTAGTGATACGAGGCCGTTGGGGCCCAGCACGGCGTCCCGTATTACCCTCCTGAACCCACCGATTCCATATTCCGCTGACACTCATTGGATCTCGACCAATGCGAGCAGCAATGTCCCGATACGAGAAACCGAAATCGCGATAGGCTACAATCCGGCCTTTATCAAAGTTGGAAACGTGAAGGAACGCATTTCTCCTCCTTCCACGAGGCATCACAACAACGTTTCACCAGGCAACGCCGGTCAACTGCTGTTTGTGTATGAGAAATCGGTTGGAAACTTTCCTCATGTCAGCACGCTGTACGTGTCGCCACCGGTGCCAACCTTGTGGGAATGCTCTGAAAAGTTAATCATTTCCATATCACAGCATCTTCTTCCTTTCGGTTAAATTTCGCGTCTTTAGCTCGTCATCTTCGTGGTGTAGCAATTTTAATGGCTAGTAGTGTACATCCTTGTAGCAATGTGCGTTGAAGCCCGACACTCGATAGTTAAGGAAGCATTTGGGGGCATACCCGGATAATTTCTCAGCACTGACATACTTGCAAAGGATTTTGTTTTAGTGACTGGCGTGTGACTGGCAACATTGGCTCAAGTTGTGTTTTATGTGTATAAGGAGCAGTTAACTGAAAACGGGACAAATGGGAAGAAAGTAAGTGAACTGTTTGTTCATTGAGAAGTCATCACCGTAACTGTCAATACATTTATCCTACCTTGAGACGAGAACGTGATGTCGTTATGGAATTGTGTCGAAGGTTGCTAGATTACACGCAGGAGCGCACCTCTTCCTCTGAAGCAAATTGACGTTTTTCGGGGTTTCAGAACTACGGAAATCCAATGGGGAGAGTTTGTGGTTGTATGAAGGATGCGTAAGGTCTTCCGAACGAAACACCTGAAGCGAACTCAAAAACGACCTTGGCAACATGAGGGCAGACATTATCCTGTAAAGGAATGATTCCGTCCGTCAGAATTATGGGTTCTCAGTCTTTAAGGCACTCTTCAGTTTTTGTCAAGTGTCCAAGTACCGTTTTACGTTATTGTGGATCCTTGTCCCAGAAATTCAGTGAGCATCTGGTTGACGGACGGCATCACTCTGTTGCAGGATAACGCCAGCGCACATGTTGCTAAGGCCGTTTCAACTACGCTCCAGTGTTTCTCTGGGAATCGCTTGCAATGCGATTCACATGGTTTTGAAGCCCTGAAGAAAGACATTCGTGGTTGTCGATTTGCTTCGGACGGACATGTGCACGCTCGAGTACAATCACGGTTTCGTATGAAAAAGCAAATATTTTTCGATGAAGGTATTGATCATGCTGTCTCGCAAAGAGATAAATGTATTAACAGTTACGCTGATTACTTTTGAAAGAATAAACGTTATACTTATTTCTTTCCATGTCTCGTTACAATGACAAACAACATAACAAGTCATATGGTCGGAACTTAATTTTACTTCTTTTTCTTAAATACGAAGTTAACAATTTCATAAGCACTCCTTGCATTCTTCGCATTGACTTCTTATGAGATTTTCATTCATTTGCAACTGTCTACCCATCCAGAAACTGAAAACAGGTTAGCCGCCTGGTATGGCCGTGCGGTTCTAGGCGCTTCAGTCTGGAACCACGTGACCGCTACGGCCGCAGGTTCGAATCCTGTGTCGTGCATGTATGTGTGTAATGTCCTTAGGTTACTTAGGTTTCAGTAGTTCTAAGTTCTAGGGGACTGATTACCTCAGATGTTAAGTCCCATAGTGCTCAGTGCCATTTGAACCATTTTTTTGAAAACAGGTTAGAGGAATACCATGACAGCAATTTTGAAGGGTATCACGAAGACATACCATGTCCAAATCATAAGTATATCCACAATAGTTGTGAGTGTGTGGGTTTTATTTTGTCAAGTTGCACAATGGATTGATCCAACAAGTACCCTTTGGCTCCTGCA
The DNA here is from genome assembly GCF_023864275.1 of Schistocerca cancellata. Lineage (NCBI taxonomy): Eukaryota > Metazoa > Arthropoda > Insecta > Orthoptera > Acrididae > Schistocerca > Schistocerca cancellata. The sequence continues at coordinate 814,772,553 of NC_064630.1, forward strand.
AGAAATAATTTCCAGCTCACACTACTACAGAAGTCAGACGGACGCTCCAATCTACCTACAAGAACTACTTGAAAAACATTCAGCAACAAATATCTTCTGGAGTCATCCGCTGTAAGGAAAAGACACAAAAATATTCCATATTCTTATGTAACTAGTGGATTACTTGGGTACTGGAGCATTGATAGTTAGTGTCAGAAAAACATTAAACGAACGAAAAATATTATTTATTGCAAAAAAAAATTCTGAGAAATCAAGTGAAAATTTTACTTATAAATTAACAAATTTCCGGGTTCTTTTCAGAACAGTTGATTGCCTCTTATGGATAGGAACGCTATTAATTTACAAAGTATGGAAAGGTTCTTTTCTCCCTTTTCTTTAAGAATTTTATTTCCTTGGCAGAATGGCTGAGGGCCGCGCCTACACAACTTGGATAACTTTCCTAGATATGGTCAAGGCTGTCACATGAGAAATGTAATGGAGTGTACTGTTATGGTAGACAAATTGGGCTCGCACACGCTGTAGCCGACAATATTGTCAGCTGCGACGACTGCTGCCTGCGCCGCTCGCTGTTGACAAATAACACAACTATCTCGTTGACCTTCGCCAATCAAACTCTCCATATGCGTTGATGAAGTCAAGGACTCCTAACCACCCCTCAGCTAACTATTGGCCTGGTACACTGGTCAGATAACCAGCCCACCGCGATGCCACTCAATATTCGCTCGCAGGCAACTATTACTCTGCGTTCACATTGCACAATAAGTGTGGTGGCCAACACAGTGAACAACGCTTAATCGTGAGCGACTCAATATAGAGTATTACTCTGATTCGCTAACGACAGAGGTTCTCTCCAAGTGAAGTACTGAGGAGAGACTTTGTTCTTCACTCTTTGCATACATGTACGAGCGCACTCGCTCTCATTTCATGTTCCTGCTCCAAGAGTGACAATGGAATGGCCCTTTTTTCTGGAAAAGTTGCAAGGGTATATCATTCGCTGTCTTCCCTCACTTCTCTGGCTCTCTGCGTCAGAAATATTCCGCCAGTCAGCGATGCTCTTTCAAACGGGAGAATGACGTTTCGTTTAAGTGGACCAATGTGGAAAGATGTAGCATCTCTGTTAGGTGTATACTGTCCTCCTGTGAGAACTCCATAACTACGCAGTCGGTCCATCGAGAAATGCGTCTTCTGGGCACTCCCACACAATGTAGCGGAATTTGCTTTTAAGTAACGGGGGTTGTTATACTTTCGCTCTGGCAGAAGCTGTCGTCAATATGGGCAGTCGTTCCGGCCGAAGTACTTGTGTGCTGACCCACCCCTCTGAAGGGACAGGCCTCCCAGTAGGCCGGCCGTCTCCCTAGAATGAAAATTCCTATGGCCGTCATGTTGTGTATGCCAGCCTGGCACTTGCGATTTACTTATGAGATCTGCATATCGCTTACATGAATTCATACAAAATTGACCGTACCTTCTCGAGTTTGGGTTCGAATGAAGTGTCTTTATGTGGAGAATACGACTATGGGGACGGATTATGTAAGAAATGAAGGTCAGGAGACCACACCACCTTACATAGATACCCAACATCACATGTAAAGAAATGTCTGTGTAACATTGAGTTAATAGAGAATACTGTAACATGTACAGGAATTACGCAGAAAACGTAATTAATGCATGAATCTGCATACAAACGATGATGTACAGCATGGTCGGCATTACACGTAGTGTAAGATAAGGCCTTCGTTCTTTCACAGACCAGGAGAGGGAACCTTCGTTTTTCATCAAAGATGTTTGATACTGTTTGCCAAACGTTGGTTAGTCGACAGAAATCAAGACTGGATACTTCAGGAGGACAAAGATCCAAAGTGCCGCATCAGGCTTTGCAGCGACTGGGAAAAGGAGAAAGGTATGCAGGTACTGGACTTGAAGTGTCGGCAGAAGTGCCAACACTGTTTTGTTTGAGGAGACCGAAATGCACGCTATAAGCTCACGCAGGCTGGCGTGAGGTCTGAAACAGGATACGTATTGAATGCTATAAAGAAAAGTACGTAGCTTCTGGAATACTTAACTTTAATCCACATTTGTAGAACATCTCTCGTTACTGTACAGGCTTTATAATCACAATATCAATTGGTAATGGCGCCTTGCTAGGTCGTAGCAAAAGTAGCTGAAGGCTATGCTAACTATCGTCTCGGCAAATGAGAGCGTAATTCTCAGTGAACCATGGCTAGCAACGTCGGCTGTACAACTGGGCGAGTGCTAATACGTCGCTCTAGACCTGCCGTGTGGCGGCGCTCGGTCTGCCATCACTGACAGTGGCGACACGCGGGTCCGTCGTATACTAGCGGACCGCGGCCGATTTAAAAGCTACCACCTAGCAAGTGTGGTGTCTGGCAGTGACACCACAGGACTGGCCCTCGCAGTGGCTTGACAGTAATCCTATTGAAAATGTATGTTCTTACATCAAGTTGCAAGAAAAAAAGATCTTCACTTTGAAACAGCTGCCAACGCAAATTTGGGCATTCGGAGTTCTCCTCCACGTGAATATATAGAAACTTGGTTTGAAGCATGCCTCGGAGATGCCAAACAATTATCGATGCTGCAGGAGAATGGACGTATAATTAATTGGAACTGCATAAACCTTCTGTACATGTATGATATAAGTATGTGTTTCAGTTTGTTGTCAAATAAATTTTTCTACTGATCAACCCGACCACGATCTCACTTAACAGACTCCAAACACCAGCACAGATTATTTCTTATTTATATAATGTGACTCCAGTATTCATAGATACGTATACACACGGACGATGTGTAGTGGAAAATATAACTATTGTGGTATAATGTTACCAACATCTTCGCTATGGGAATACTTCGTACTATGAAATTGAAGCATTAGCAAGCTCGTATCAACTTCTCAGTGATACCCGAATGCACGATATCGTCTCCATGTATTTTCTGTTGATTCTGAATATGGCTCTTGTCTGATACTTGTCCGTTGTGTAAGAGCTTAATAAAATGCCTTCCAGAATGAAATGTCACAAAAGTGTTACAATGACTGAAAACATATACTCTGATTTAGAGTTCGGTTTGAGAACAAGGGGATTGGTAACGTCATGTTACAATAGGAATGAAACTCCATAGAGATTTGTACAGGATACGTGAAGTCTGCGTAATTTTACGAAAGTCTGCTATGACTCAAGATACACTGATTCGAGTTACGACTCTCTCAATTAACGTAAACGTTATTCCAATTATGTAATACGCACACTGGTCACTCCTTAGCACATCCCGTCCGTAGAGCCTTGAGTTGTTCTGGAACAGTAGCTTTCGTTCAGTGTAATAAGTCATTTGTAATATAATTACATGAGAATTATATAAAACCTAAACCAGTTTTATCAGTGGGACAAACAGCTTAACTTCATAATACTACTATTGTCTTGGTTTTCAAAAATCTACTAAAGGTCTCTTGCAGGACAAACTTGTTCAAAACTTATAGTAAAAAGAAAAAAAATTTCGTTGATAATTACCTTTATAATACGGTCCAAATTATTTGCTTGTCTGATCCTAAATACTGAGATTCACAAAATATATTAGTCTTAAAAGCAGATTTTCCAGTAGATGAATGGTATGCTTCTCACCGATGCGTCCAGAGTCGTAACTAAGTGATATGTAATTTCTGTTTTATCCTCAATATAGGGACGATGTATCCACAGCCATTGTGCACTGGACAATGAGCAGTCGCTCGAAACTAGCTAGCAATGCTAAATAAAGAATTCTAGTTACATTAACAGCCTGGTGGGAATATTATCGTTCTTCACTGGGTGACAGTCTCTGTAGATTAAGACCTAGAAGGGTATGACGAGCTCGGAAAATAATTTCTGATATTATTACACGCTATCTGTGAAACTACTCTACCATTTGTCCCTTGTAGCTAAACCACCGCTGAAGATGCTTAACTATCTACTTTTGACAGTGGATGTGCCTAAATCTTTATCTCATAACCGTTATGAAGCAACATGTGTTGAAAAGACTTGTTTAGATATCAAAATTACTGCAAAAGTAAGGTTTGCGATTGGTTACAAAACCCCAAAAGAATAAATTACGTAATCACCACAAAGGCTTTTGAAAACTGAGCCAAACAAATCGTAAGACGGGCCAAAAATAAATCCAAATTTATGTAAGCTCACTCATATGTTCGGAAATGTTGTAATATGAGCAATTCCAGAACGTAAACAAACGTTCCTGTCATTGTGCAGCTGTCAGATTTATAAGTCCCACCGTTTTTTTCATCTTGCACCAATAACAACTAACCTACTGCACTGTGATTGGTCGGAGTGACGGATGCCATGCGTTGTACACATTTTACGAAACACAGAATACGTAAAATTTTCTGACTTACTGAAAACACAGATCGCACCCCGGCAATAGCAGTGCCATAACTGAAATATGCCATACTTGAGGTAAATCAACATAAAGAATTCTGTAAAACTCATATTGAAATAATATAAACGCGGGTATGAGGAGCTCCGAAAATAATTTCTGATATTATTACACGCTATCTTTGAGTTGTATCACTTTTCATGAATTTTTAAAAACTATTTTTTGTGACTCTTCATGCAATACTTTTACCATATATAAGGTGAAGTTGTTGTACTATAAAATTACAAAATTCAAAACTATAATTTATGAGAATTAATGCAACTTCATAAGGAACATTAATTTGGCACATTAATTAGGTATAATTTAAGGATCACAATTTACGAAACTATAGAATCATAAGTGGGCTTATATAATGTAGGCATACTTTTTGCCGAGAATAGGTATTTAATACGGACATTCTTTATAGCAGAAAGTCCATTTTTTCCTTATAAGCTTGCAATACACGAAATTTCGTAACATTAACAACAGATGTAAACGTCAGAACCTAATAATTAATAATTAACAATTACATTCAACTTAACTTACACATCAGAAGTTTCATAACTGGAAATGTGTCGCTCTTTCCAAATGACTTAAGGACACCTACTAGTAACAACGCTGAAGTCATACTATTCCTTACGTGGCGCGTCAACAAAACTAACACATATGACCAGAAGTGGACGAACTGCGAGATAGAAGTCTGACGTTTTCCGTGCACCTTAGGGCACTTAAAACATATTTTTTAGTGGAAAAAAACTAAAAATTGACGTTTTCTGACTTGTGTCACTTACCTTTCCAGGGTGCGATAAGCTGAAGCATACCCTTGTAAGACACATAGAGACAGACGTAATAACAAAAGCCAAATAAGTTGTGGAATAGTGGTGGTAGGGAAATAATACTGCAAACAGTGAAAATATGGATTTTTGAAATAGTCACTATAAAGCTACATCTATAAAAACATATATTCCATTAAATAAATAAAATTTACATTAGAAATTATTTAGACTGCTTTCAGAGTCTTAATGTTAGAGCTCCATGGCGATGCTAAATTTTGAAATGGCTCATGTGTATATGATGACGTTGGGCAATGACGTCAGCAGTTAGGTAGTTGCGGCAGCGGAATTGTAGCTGATCCGTCAGTGTTAAAATGCAACTATTATGTTCTCTTGATGTGTGTATAATCCATTTCGCAGTGACAAAACTCCTCCGTCGACTGTGATGGATTAGGCTGGTCAGAAGTAACTAATGCTACAATCCAATGAAGTTCGTAGATGCATCATTCCCACTACACGTTGCAGTTATAATGTCAAGTACAGAGTTTTCTAGAGTGTCCAAAATTCACGTCGACTTTCATGTCTTCAAATTGAAATTCGTCAGTTTTTGCCACAAACATCACATCTGCGAACTTACAGTCTGACGAATTTTCACACCTGAGAACTGTTCCAGTGTGTGTACAAGCACCTTTAGGTCTTAACGTTCGCCAAGTCGCACAACGCTGCAAATGCAGAACTTAAAACACATGAGATTTTCCAACTCAGGTAACATTAGAGAAATTTTGCCCACCAAGCAACAATCACAAGTTACACGCTGATATATTGTTTGTAGCATTTCTCGATTTTCACAACATTTTAATAACAGGTTAATTACAATATTAAGATCGTACCGTATTTGGAATGAAAGTATTTCGCAAAATTTTACTCCAACGCGGCACCCGCTACGTTCAGCTGAGCAGCACACAGAGTTCGGAAATCCAGGACATTTGAGTCTGTCGACGACAAGTTATTCGACAGAAATAAAACCATGACAAGTAAAAAAATCGTAGCCCATTTAAATGATACGAACACCGAGTCGGCACGGTGTGCTGCTGCATCGATATATAGATGTTGGTCAGAAATATGGAAACACCGCAGTAAATGGACGCTTCAACGTACGTGTAGATGCTAGCTAAGTCTGCAGGTTGCACTGTTCTATTAGACCACGAACGCAAGGGAGCGCATACCAGGTGACAAGAGGGGGGCGCACACCCCTATCTCTCAGGGAAAGGAAAAAAATATATAACGTATCAGGAGTTTTTCTTTTGAGAATATGCCCGTATTATGCAGGTTTTTTACTGGGTCAGAAGTGAAATTTTTTATGCCTATTTACAAGTCACCATTAGTCATCCAAAAATTAAAAATATTTCATACCCCCTGGCCAGCCCTCCATCGGCCCCCAACTAACTATGTCTTCAATGCGTCGTAAGCGTCTGTTGTGGTCAGAACAATCTTTGTGTAATTGTGAGTGCATTATGTCGGAGATAAGTGAAGTCGAACGAAGGACAAATTGTTGGTTTCGATATGGTAGGTGCTTTCGTGCCCAATAGCCCAGTCGACCCCACCAGTAATGATCGAATACGGAAAAAATTCGTGTAGTCAGTAATTTTTATACAGTAATAGGTGGGGGTGTCATGAACAACAGACTACATCCACATCTACATCTGCGTGATTACTCTGCTATTCACAATAAAGTGCCTGGCAGAGGGTTCAAAGAACCACCTTGCTGCTGTCTCTCTACCGTTCCACTCTCGAACGGCACGTGGGAAAAACGAGCACTTAAATTTTTCCGTACGAGCCCTGATTTCTCTTATTTTATCGTGATGATCATTCTCCCTGTGTAGGTGGGTGTCAACAGAATGTTTTCGCAGTCAGAGGAGAAAACTGGTGATTGAAATTTCATGAGAAGATCCCGTCGCAACGAAAAATGCCTTTGTTTTAATGATTGCCATTCCAATTCACGTATCATGTCTGTGACACTATCTTCCCTATTTCGCGATAATACAAAACGAGCTACCTTTCTTTGCACTTTTTCGATGTCATCCGTCAGTCCCACCTAATGGGGATCCCACACCGCACAGCAGTACGCCAGAATAGGGCGGACAAGCGTAGTGTAAGCAGTCTCTTTGGTAAACCTGTTGCACCTTCACAGTGTTCTGCCAATGAATTGCAGTCTTTGGTTTGCTCTACCCAAAATATTATCTATGTGATCGTTCCAATTTTGGTTATTTGTAGTAGTAATCCCTAAGTATTTAGTTGCGTTTACAGCCCTCAGATCTATGTGACTTATCGCGTAATCGAAATTTAGCTGATTTCTTTCAGTACTCATGTGAATAACTTCGTGCTTTCCTTTATTCAGGGTCAATTGCCACTTTTCGCACCATACATATATTTTATCTAAATCATTTTGCAAGTCGTTTCGATCATCTGGTGACTTTACAAGACGGTAAATAACAGCATCATCTGCAAACAATCTAAGACGGCTAGTCAGATTGTCTCCTACGTCGTTAGTATAAAAATCCCCAGCGATGGTGTGAGCGTGGGGATGGCGGCCGTTTAAGTGTCTCTTTCTATGTTCATCACTCGAAAACAACTCCTTCTAGCGGAAATGTTTGCAGGGGGAACTGGTATTCCGAAACCACTCATCAGTAATGTGATGCCCTTAACAGGGAAACGTAGTGCCGAGGCCTTAAAACCTACACTGTGGAGCAATGGAAGAAAGTAATTTCGTTGAATGTGTCTTGTTGCACACTGCTTCCAACATGTGGCCGAGTTCAGGTACCAGTAGTTAAACATCGAAACATCGGAAGTGGTGGCCCGTGGAAGGGAGGGGGGGGGGGTGTTGTGATACGGTTTGGACAGCCGTATCGTGAAACTCCATGGATTTCACGATTACTCGGTGAGGTCGCTTTACTACCAGATATTATGTGACCATTCTGGCTAATCAGCTCCATCTCTTGGTACAATGTTTGTTCCCCGATGTTGACGCTGCGTTCCAAGACAATAGGGCCCATGTTCGCACAGCTCGCATCGTCCAGGTCTGATTTCATGATTATGAGGATGAATTTTCGCACCTGTCCCGGCCACCTGTCACGACATCTGCACATTATTGAGCATTTGTGGTCTACGCTGGGGAGAACCCTGCGTGGACGCTATCCATTTCCATCACAGTGTTACCAGAACTTACCACTAGTTTGCAGGAAGAATGGTATAGGAAGCCCTTGAAAATCATACAGGACTTGTATTTATCCATTCCGGGACGCCTGGAACCTGTTTTTAATGCCAACGGTTTACCTTCACTGTATTATGCATGGTAGAGTGTCGTGTTTTTGGTGATTCCATGTTTTGTCCACCCACTATACTACGTTTGCGGCACGGACGCACACTTGTACATTTGGCTCGCCTGCGCACGACAATCTGGCGGGACGGCGGCGTCGCAGTGCATGCGATCGCCGATTGTGGCGGCTTCTCATTGTTGTCAATAACAGAGTATGAAAATTATGTGTATATAACTTTGCCGCTGGTTTTTAAATGTAAAACGAACGAAACTTCCTATGCTTCCGTCTTCATTTAGTGAGTTCTAAATAACATTGTTTAAAATCTGTTTCCTATTAATCGAATTCCTCCAGTCATAAAAGAAAGTCCAAATTTACCACGGAGGGTTGCATAAAAAAACCCACAGGCGCCTATGAACCTCCTCCAAATTGGAGCAAATCCGTGGAAACCTCGGTGTATGGTGTCCCTATTTTCAGCGTATGTACATGCAAACCCTTCAGAAGCACGATTTCTCTTCACTTTTCTATCGAAGTTTCTCTTGCTCTCTCCATCTCGTATAGTAATCCCATTCAGCACAGTTATTTAAAAAAAATTGTTACATGCAAGTGAAATATCTCTAATCAAAAATAAACATATTAATAGTAAATATGTAACTTAACATAGTAAAAGTAATACACAGCTGTACCCCATACTACAGAACAAATCACGTAAACTAACACACACATAAACACATACACACACATGCACACGTAAACATATTAAAGTGAGTTTTTGAACATGGAGCTATAGTTGTCGCACGAGCGATAGGCGCCTGCGAGGTAGCGATGAAGTGTGCATTTTACCATACGACCGTTTCACAAGTGTTACGTGAACATCGGGAATCCGGAAGCATATGAAATGTCCGCCATCGCTGCGCCCGAAAAAAAAATACAAGAAGATAGGGACCAACGATGTCTAAAGACAATCGTTCAACGTGACAGAAGTGCAACCCTTTGCCAAATTTCTGCGTATTTCAATGCCTGCACATCAAAAAGTCTTAGCGTGCGAACCATTCAGCGAAACATTATCGATATGGGCTTTCGGAACCCTTGATGATTGCACGACACAGAGCTTTACACCTCGCCTGGGACCCTCACCAATGACATTGGACTGTAGATGACTGGAAACATGTTTCCTTGTCGGACGAGTCCCGTTTCAAATTGTACCGAGCGGATGGACGGGTATGGATACAACCTCGTGAATCCATGGACCCTGCATGTGTATGTATGTCTGTGGATGTTAATTCCTAAGGTATCAAATTGCTGAGGTCATCAGTCCCTAGACTTACACATAAACTAACTTAGACTAACTTATGCTAAGAACAACACATACATCTATGCCCGAGTGTGGACTCGAACCCCCGGCGGGAGGGGCCACCCAATCCGTGACATGGCGCCTCAAACCACGCAGCCACTCCGCTTGGGAGCGAATAGAGCGTGGCGCACATCACGATCTATACTTACCTGAATAGGCAGACATGTTTTGTCGGCTGAACGTTACTGCACGACCACTAGCTTGCTAACTCACCGTCCTTCATCACAACAAAGCTTATGATATGTGAGGGCAGCTGTGGGTACTACTGAGTACTTTAATCGTTCAAGAAACTGTCCATACCTAAAGGAAATTTTGCAAATATGGTTAAGTACAGTGCTGGTTATCAATCACTTAGAACACGAAAGGCTTTATAATTATGACTAACATACTTATTTTTCATCAAAATCCAGTTCTTGAAAGTACTGAAAAGTAATGAAGCTACTGCCGTCGAATTTGAGCCGAAATTGGACTTCCCGTCCGTGTGCAAAATATATGAAATGTCTACTCGGTAATGAGTGACATGATAATACTCTTATACAGGTTGTCCAGAAAAGGACTCCCTGATTTCAAAGTTAAATATCTCGAAAACAAAGATCGATAGAGGAATGCAGTAAACGGTATGTTTATTGTGAAAGCTGTAAGAAGTTTATACAGCAGTTTGAAATAATATTTACAAAAGCTGCTAACAGATGGCGCTGTAATCGCCATACGTAATGCCTAGTATAAATAGTGATCCGAAGCCCAGAGCGATCAGTTCCACTATTGAAACGTGAAAGGAGGTTAGCGTACCGAAGGAAGAGATTAAAACCATGTACTCCATTGAACAATGCGTTTTTCTGGTGCTAGAGTACCACGGGTTAGAAGAGAGTCCTACGGCAACAAGGCCAAGCTTTCAAGCACGATTTAATGTTCCAAAAGGACCCGATGCGAAAATCATTCGTACGCTCTTCGCAAAATTTCAACGAACAGGCAGCGTAACTGATGAGCTAGTGGGGCATGTTGGCCGCAAGCAAACCGCAGTTACGCCTCAAAATATCGCCACAGTTTCTGGAATTATTCAGCGAAATCCAATGTCATCCGTCCGTAGAATTGCATCTGCGACTGGTTTGAAGCGTTCCAGCACGCAGAAAATACTGAGAAAACGCCTACACATGTTCCCATTCAAAATTCAAACTCATCAGGCCATACCCGTACGAGCTGTGCAACAAAGGGTTGCCTTTGCTAATCAGATGCTCACAATGATTGATAGTGAAGGATTTGATGTTGGCTGCATCTGGTTTGCAGATGATGCGAAACCCCTGTATTCTCCTAAAGTTACTGTGTGGGCTGCAGTATGCAGCAGAGGCATTATTGGCCCTTTTTTCATTCGAGAAACGGTCACTGGTGCACGTTACGTTGCAATTTTGGAACAATTTGTCGCCACACAGCAAGCGTTAGAGGATCGACCAGGTACTGAATGGTTTATGCAAGATGGAGCCCGACCACATCGGACCGAACAAGTGTTTCGCTTTGTTGAGGAATACTTCGGGAATCGAGTCATTGCTTTGGAATATCCCAAATTTACTGGTGCAGGCATGGATTGGCCTCCATATTCGCGGGATTTGACTCCCTGTGACTTTTTTTGTGGGGCGCAGTGAAAGACATGGTCTTCCCGAAGCATCCCGACACGCTGGACGAGCTTGAATCAGCGATCTCTGTGGCATGTGAATCCATTTCGGTTGAGACACTACGAAATGTGATGGCGAATTTCATTCTTCGTTTGCGCCACTTCTGTAGTGCCAATAGTGAACATTTTGAAAACATTGTGATGTGATTGTTTGCAAAGATTGTTTTCGTACGATTATTTCACTTATGTATGCTGATATGAGATTTACAGCGTAGCAGATTTTGTAACTATTATTTCAAACTGTTGTATAAAATTCTTACAGCTTTCACAATAAACATACCGTTTACTGCATTCCTCTATCGATCTTTGTTTTCGAGATATTTAATTTTGAAATCAGGGAACCCTTTTCTGGGCACCCTGTATCTAGGTGTAGGTCATTCAAGTGTTGTGTTTCATATGCTGGGACCAGACGTCATAGCCATTACATTTTAACGTGAGTGCCTTAAGAGATGTCGCAAGGTTTGCTCACAGTAATCTGCAACATCTTTCGGCAGACTGGCTCCATTCATCGCTTATCTTCCCCTCTGCTGTAGAGACGCCGTCAAAAGACGGTTGAGGAAGGGAGGGAGACTCGTGTAGAGACTGCGAAGGGAAGCGAACATCCTGAAAGGGCCTCACAGATGTGTATCCAGAGGATCCGCAGGCAATCCGGGGGAATCCTCAGTCCTCAGACTCCTCGAAATCGCCAACTGCGGTGCCGAAAATACGTCTTTCCGTAAGACATTTGAGATGCGTAGAGGATAAGGGAACAGCAGTACGGGAAGCATAAATACATCACCACGAATACTATTACTTCCAAGGTTAAGGCCGAGAAAGGTAAGTTCACATTCAGTTCATCATTATATTTTTTAACAACGCTCAAAAGTTTTTTCTTACTGCTTTTTCAAAGGTGAACATCGCAAAGCTGGAGGTTGTTTTAGTTTCACATTCGCAATAATGAAATAAAAATACGCATAATGTGTAGGAATATAGTATTACAGTTAAACTGAGACGTGAAATGTGGTATATCCTAATTACAGTGAATTATGTTTCACTTCTATTCTTCTACCATTCCGAAGCACTACGTGGTGACTATCTGTCATATCGAGTTGGTGTTATCAGTATTTACCCTCAAGTACGTCCTTATCAATGCAATCAAAATCCGCACAAATGAGAACAAATGTACTAGCTCCACTACACTGCGCACGAGACTTGAAAAAGGATTTCCATTGACTGCGCGAAAATTCGGCAGTTTGCAATAAAAATCGGAGGGAAGTACATCAATTTGGATACGACGTCGATTTTCCGATAACATTTTTCAAGATGATAAACGCTGCTTCGAAAAAAAAAGTTACACGATAGAAAATCGTAAAGCCGACGTTGTCGTCTAAGGAGATGTATCACTTTCGAAATGAGCCATTCCAAAACAGTTGGAAATTGTGGAAGATAATTCTCACGGCAATGTCCTGCATCGAGGTGCGAACTGGAAAAGAGGCACAGAAAAGTCACAAGAACAGAACTGTAGACGTTTCATGCGGAGGTATAATCAAGGTCAATCTTAATGTTCTTCTTATTCCTCTCTGGTGCAGTTTGTAATTCTACTTAGATATTTCATTTTCGCAACCTGATTCCTGATCACATCCTTTTGCCCGTAAACCACATTTCAGATCCACAGACTATATATAGTATGTACTGCCATGAATTTGTAAAATACTTTCATGGCCATTTTCAGCGTTTTTGTTATTCGACACACTGTATTAAGTTTTGGGTCTTTCATAAATTTTCAATTTTCATTGTTTTTAAGGTAGTGTAAAGTTTCAAAACCTCTTCAACCGAATTTTGTGATGATTTATGCTTCAACGTTCTTTGTCTGTGTTACTGGACGTAAGACTGTTATCTGTCCTATGACTTCTCCATTGACGATACACTACTAGCCGTTAAAATTGCTACACCAAGAAGAAATGCAGATGATAAATTGAACAGATATATTATACTAGAACTGACATGTGATTACATTGTCACGCAATTTGGGTGCATAGATCCTGAGAAATCAGTACCCAGAACAACCATCTCTGGCCGTAATACGGCCTTGATACTCCTGGGCAACGAGTCAAACAGACCTTGGATGGCGTGTACAGGTACAGCTGCCCATGCAGCTTCAACACGTTACCACAGTCCATCAAATGTAGTGACTGGCGTATTGCGACGAGCCAGTTGCTCGGCCACCACTGACCAGACGTTTTCGGTTGGTGAGAGATGTGGGCAGCAGTCGAACATTTTCTGTATCCAGAAAGGCTCGTACAGGACCTGCAACATGCGGCCGTGCATTATACTGCTAAAACGTAGTTTCGCAGGAATCGAATGAAAGGTAGAGCCACGGGTCGTAACTCATCTGAAATGTAACGTCCACTGTTCAAAGTGCCGTCATTGCGAGCAAGAGCTGACCGAGACGTGTAACCAATGGCAACCCATACCATCACACCGGGTGATACGCTAGTATGGCGAAGACAAATCCACGCTTCCAATGTGCGTTCACCGCGATGTCGTCAAACACGGATGCGACCATCATGATGATGTAAACAGAACCTGGATTCATCCGGAAAAATGACGTTTTGCCTTTCGTGCACCCAGGTTCGTCTTTGAGTACACTATCGCTGGCGCTCCTGTCTGTGATGCAGCGTCAAGGGTAACCGCCGCCATCTTCTCCGAGCTGATAGTCGATGCTGCTGCAAACGTCGTCGAACTGTTCGTGCAGATGGTTGTTGTCTTGCAAACGTCCCCGTCTGTGGCTCAGGGATCGAGACGTGGCTGCACAATCCGTTACAGCCATGCGGGTAAGTGTGGTGTCACCGCCAGGCGGTAGCCTTTAAATCGGCCGCGGTCCGTTAGTATACGTCGGACCCGCGTGTCTCCACAATCAGTGATTGCAGTCCGAGCGCCGCCACACGGCAGGTCTAGAGAGACCCTAGCACTCGCCCCAGTTGTACAGCCGACTTTGCTAGCGATGGTTCAGTGGCAAATTACGCTCTCATTTGCCGAGACGATAGTTAGCATAGCCTTCAGCTACGTCATTTGCTACGACCTAGCAAGGCGCCATTACGTTACTATTGATGCTGTAAAACATGTACCGTCAAGAGCGATGTTCACCAATTATGGATTAAAGTTAAGTATTCCAGAAGCTACGTACGTTTTTACTAGTTTCATTTCCGTGTCCTGCTCCAGACCTCACGCCAGCCTGCGTGAGCTTAAACGCGTGCCTTTCGGCTTCCTCCTAGTGGATTGGCTGTCTTGTCAGTCCACAACAATAAGATGCCTGTCATCTCGACTGCTAGTGATACGAGGCCGTTGGGATCCAGCACGGCATCCCGTATTACCCTCCTGAACCCACCGATTCCATATTCCGCTAACACTCATTGGATCTCGACCAATGCGAGCCGCAATGTCGTGATACGATAAACCGAAATCGCGATAGGCTACAACCCGACCTTTATCAAAGTCGGAAACGTGCTGGTGCGCATCTCTCCTCCTTACACGAGGCATCACAACAAGGCTTCAGCAGGCAACGCCGGTCAACTGCTGTTTGTGTATGAGAAATCGGTCGGAAACTTTCGTCGTGTCAGCACGCTGTAGGTGTCGCCACCGGTGCCAACCTTGTGTGAATGCTCTGAAAAGATAATCATTTTTATATCACAGCATCTTATTCCGGTCGGTTAAATTTCGCGTCTGTAGCACGTCATCTTTGTGGTGTAGCAATTTTAACGGCCAGTAGTGTATTTATGATTGCTAACTGGGAAACGAGGCAGATAATAAAGTACAGACCTGATTAACAGATGCAAATCACTTACACAATGCAGTGAGTTAATCAATAAAATCGTAATGTCACTGGAGGTCGTACTTTACGACGACAGGCAACTGGAACCTCTGGCAGCCAGCGTCCACCGCGCTGGGCTATTACGGTCGCTCTCCCGCGCGCCTACCGACACCCGCCCCTCCCTCCGGCCGCCAGTTGAGGCTCAGGTGCGCCTGTGGCTCCTGGGCAGCCTGGGTCGATATCACTGATACTGCCGACACCCCACACCACGCCACGCCACGCCACGCCACGCCGTGCCTCCCTGCCCGACTACGTGGCCGTGTATGCAGCACCAGGCTCAGCGGTCGCCATCTGTCTCAGCTGCTGGAGGCTCTTCAAGTAAAGCTCTCCATCAAATAGTTCCGTCCATCGAATGAGGACGGGACTTCACAGGATAACTGGGGTGTGAAGCTGATTAGTGGTGTACTGGGTATATAGCCGAACTGAAACTGTTATTGAACGTAGAGTTTAAAGTCTCCTGGTGGTAATAAAATTTCTATCTCACGTTCTAATAATCCATAGTGTAAGCATCTGTATGAGTTTGTGTGCATCCATACGAATATCACTTACCAGACTGCACTTTGCTAGGTAAGTGTATACAGGGTGGTCTATTCATAGTGACCTGGCCAAATATCTCACGAATTTATCAACAAACAAAGAACTACAAAGAACGACTTTGAAGGGGCAAACCAGATGGCGCTATGGTTGGCCCGCTAGATGGCGCTGCCATAGGTCAAACGGATATCAACTGCGTTTTTTTAAATAGGAACCCTCATTTTTATTACATATTCGTCTAGTACGGAAACAAATATGAATGTTTTGGTTGGACCACTTTTTTTGCTTTGTGATATATGGTGCTGTAATAGTCACAAACGTATAAATACGTGGTATTACGTAACATTCCGCCAGTGGGGACGGTATTTGCTTAGTGATACATTACCTGTGTTAAAATGGACCGTTTACTAACTGCGGAAAAGGTTGATATGGCGTTGATGTATGGCTATCGTCATTAAAATGCCCAACGGGCGTGTGCTATATATATATGCTGCTCGGTATCCTGGACGACATCATCCAAGTGTCAGGCTCGTTCGCCGGATAGATACGTTCTTTAAGGAAACAGGAAGTGTTCAGCCACATGTGAAACGTCAACCACGACCTGCAACAAATGATGATCCCCAAGTAGGTGTATTAGGTGCTGTCGCGGCTAATCCGCACATCAGTAACAGACAAATTGCGCGACAGTCGGCAATCCCAAAAACGTCGGTGTGGAGAATGCTTCATCAACATCGATTGCTCCCTTACAATATTTCTTTTCACCAGGAATTTCATGGCGACGACTTTGGACGTCGTGTACAGTTCTGCCACTGGGCCAAGAGAAATTACGAGACGATGACAGATTTTTTTGCACGTGTTCTATTTAGCGACGAAGCGTCATTCACCAACAGCGGCATCGTAAACCGGATAATATGCACTATTGGGCAACGGAAAATCCACGATGGCTGCGACAAGTGGTACATCAGCGACCCTGGCGGTTTAATGTATGGTGCGGCATTATGGGAGGAAGGATAATTGGCCCCCATTTTATCTATGGGAATTTAAATGGTGCAATGTATGCTGATTTCCTACGCAATGTTCTACCGATGTTACTACAAGATGTTTCACTGCATGACAGAATGGCAATGTACTTCCAACATGATGGATGTCCGGCACATAGCTCGCGTGCGGTTGAAAGGGTATTGAATAGCTTATTTCATGACAGGTGCATTGGTCGTCGAAGCACCATACCATGGCCCGCACGTTCACCGGATCTTATGCCCCGGATTTCTTCCTGTGGGGAAAGTTGAAGGATATTTGCTATCGTGATCCACCGACAACGCCTGACAACATGCGTCAGCGCATTGTCAAAGCATGTGCGAACATTAGGGAAGGCGAACTACTCGCTGTTGAGAGGAATGTCGTTACACGTATTGCCAAATGCATTGAGGTTGAAGGACATCATTTTGAGCATTTATTGCATTAATGTGGTATTTACAGGCAATCACGCTGTAACAGCATGCGTTCTCAGAAATGATAAGTTCACAAAGGTATATGTATCTCATTGGAACAACCAAAAACAAATGTTCAAACGTGCCTACGTTCTGTATTTTAATTTAAAAAACCTACCTGTTACCAACTGTTCGTCTAAAATTGTGAGCCATGTGTTTGTGACTATTAAGCGCCATCTATCACAAAGCGAAAAAAGTGGCCCAACTAAAACATTCAAATTTCTTTACGTACTACACGAATATGTAATAAAAAATGGGGACTCTAATTTAAAAGAACCCAGTTGATATCCGTTTGACCTCTGGCAGTGCCATCTAGCGTACCAACCATAGCGCCATCTGGTTTCCCCGTTCGAGCTAGACAAGTTTCGTTCTTTGTAGTTTTTTCGTTTGACGCTTATTTCGTGAGATATTTGGCCCGGTCACGATTAATGGACCACCATGTATAGTCGGTCCTCTGTAGTTAACGTTTAGTCATGTTCATAGCATATTTGTTTTTTTTACACGTATTGGGGTTTCAGATGAACTTTCCCTGCTGTTTTTGTAGTTAGTACGTGTTTTGTTTACAAAAATTGTAAACAGATACTGTAATGCTAATAGCTACTTTCATATTGTAAAAAGTATCAGTTTGCATATTGTTAAAATGAAAAATGTCTTTCCAAGTATGATTACTAGATACCCTTGTGAAAGAGCGTTTAGATGTTAATCTAATGCAATATTCTATTAACGATATTACAATAAGTTTATGATTGACGTTTCAGCTACTCGTGTGGTAGGGCTTAGCTACTAGTCAATCATAATTCATTCTCGGGCACCACGTGCTCGCTGTGCTGGATCTTTAGTTAGTGCATGCACGGCTTAGCAAGTAGTACTCACTGTGTGTAGTGAACACCGCCCCCGCCCCCCGCCACAGTCTGTCAGAAAGTTGTTTTGCTGAAGCTGCAGCAGCACTGTTACATGGCTGTCGCTGGCAGGCATCGCTGTAGGATGTGGAAGAAGTGGCGAACAAATGTGTTCCAATCTGATGTTGTCTGTAAAGTAGCCCTGTTACTAAATTATCACTTTCATGCGGTTCTCCCAAAAGCTGTTGAACGTACCCTCTTGCTCTGTCCTATATGCAGAAATACAACGTTTTGTCACATGTTCTTAAACCAAATATTGCACTCGGCTTACTTAAGAACACAAACCCACAAATAAACATAACTAAATCGTCTGTATCGAGGAAGAAACCGGCGTTTTCCATCGAGCAAAGTACGCCATAAACAGTATTTACCTGGGCTGATCCAATAGACATTTTAAGAGCGGAATACCAGATACTTATTGGAACCCTGGGCATGTACACTTGTAACGTAGCACGTTATTACAAGATAACATTCGATGCAATAAGGCACGCAGCTATGTAGCACGATGGTTTCAGGATGGCTACGTTTTTTTTTTTTTTTTTTTTTTCGCTCTGACGCACAACGCAGCGTTAGCAGCCGTCAGAACGGTCTGAAGTAACAGTCAGTCGGTACGCAAATTCATACCCCCTACGAATTTAAATAAACCATAGCAATTATCATCCGATATTTTTCAAACTTCGTAGGCAATCATTTGTTGCTAAGGATGGGATCCGGTGAATACTTCAGATTTTTATCTACCGGATGTTCAAAAAGTCAGTATAAATTTGAAAACTGAATAAATCACGGAATAACGTAGATAGAGAGGTACAAATTGACACACGCGCTTTGAATGACATGGGGTTTTATTAGAACCAAAACAATACAAAAGTTCAAAAATGTCCGACAGATGGCGCTTCATCTGATCAGAATAGCAATAATTAGCATAACAAAGTAAGACAAAGCAAAGATGATGTTCTTTACAGGAAATACTCAATATGTCCACCATCATTCCTCAACAATAGCTGCAGTCGAGGAATAATGTTGTGAACAGCACCGTAATGCATGTCCGGAGTTATGGTGTAGCATTGGCGTCGGATGTTGTCTTTTGGCATCCCTAGAGATGTCGGTCGATCACGATACACTTGCGACTTCAGGTAGCCCAAAAGCCTGGGAAGCCAAGCATGACAAAAGTGGCGGCTGAGCACACGATCATCACCAAACGACGCGCGCAAGAGATCTTTCACGCGTCTTGCAATGTGTGGTGGAGCGCCATCCTGCATAAACGTCGGACGTTCCAGCAGGTGTTTATCTGCCAGACTGGGGATGATGCGATTCTGTAACATATCGGCGTACCTCTCACCCGTCACGGCAGCAGTTACTGACCTTTTGCTGTTCAGCGCCATCTGTCGGACATTTTCTGAACTTAGTTTTTTTTTGTTCTAATAAAACTCCATGTCATTCCAAGCATGTGTGCCAATTTCTACCTCTCTATCTACATTATTCCGTGGTTTATAGACTTTTCAAATTTATACTGACTTTTTGATCACCCGGTATTATAGTAACAGAATTGCCAAAATTACTTAAATATCCTAAAACTGACATATTTTAAAACTCAGTTGGAAACAAGAACAGATTGTCTTTTATTAGCATCTGAAGTCATAACAAAGCTCACAGCAAATAAAATCACTTAACTGGAATTTTCTTTTCAAAACTTTAATTACTCTACGTTACGTAGTATAAAAATCATTCAAAATTATTATTTGCTTGTTATTGTGTTGTGTGAATACATGGGAATGATCGAGATAGTGTATGCGGGACATACATTAAAACTTGAAGCTATTTTATGTAAAACCTCATAAAATTGCACCGTGGGAAAATTGTGTTGCGACCATGATGCTGATGACGTATGTCGATGTGTTCCCGCTTTTCTAAGAGAGCAGCCGGAATAAAAGTCTGAAGCGGAATAAGTTTCTATATTAATTTAAAGAATATTTTGCATTTTGTTCTATTTTAATAAACAATATATTAAAAACTGAAATTGTAATGATATAAATGATTAACTGATTAGTGGTTGGCAAGGCAAGTTTTGCCGCGAGAATGATCTGGAAGGATCATTCTGATTGGTCATTCAGATCAATAGCTAATTAGAATTATGCGGTTCCTGCGTGCAGGTAGTTAGGTAAGCGGACAGCAGTGGAGCATCGAGAGAGTCGCTCGCTAACCTGTTTACGGGTAACACCATGATAGATGTCTCCGTGAAAATATTATGTAAAATGAAGAAATAGGGATTTCATTGCGTTTAGAACGTGTCGTGACTAAAGTGGCTTAAGTTATGAACATTTTGAGGAAAGTGTGATGTTTCGGAATTAATTAGTTGAAGTTTTATCAGCGTGTGATCTTTTGGTCGTAGAGACAATGACACGTGGCATATTCCGTTTTCTTTACGGAATACTTTGGCGAACACTTACAACATAGAAAACCTCTGTAACGACCGAATGTTCAAATCGCTAATAGTGGTGGGTCAGTGACTGTTAGATCGCAAAATTAATCGGGTCGAACTGTAAGGAATTCTGGCTGCTTTTCGGTTTGAAATACGCTCCTACCGCCCGAAATTTGTGAAAATGAACTTACAGGAACTGATTTGCAACTGGAGTTACGCAGCCTCTGTGTGGTAGGTATTAGGTAGTCGTTTCATCAACGCTGCTTTATACTGCCCAGCGCGTATCTACTACTGCAGAGTGGAGGGACGTCGAAACGAAGAAATATAGAGGTAGGTGAACTGTTCGATAAAAGTGAATGAGAGAGAGTAAGGAGAAGAAAGGACGACCGACCGACCCCGCCCCGCCGCACACTGTCGAGCTAAATCAGTATGACTATCTCCTTAACAGTGTGTTGGTCCGCCACTGGAACGCAATAACGCAGCGATCTCGCTTGGCATGGATGCATCACGTTCGTGGTGGGTTTTAGGAGGTATGTGACCCCAGACGACTATACACAGGTCATGAGATTTCAGTAAATTACAAGCCGGTGGTTTGCGGGAGGTGATATGCCGCCCGATAGTGCCACAGTGTTGCATCGGGTAAATCACTGGTAAATTTAATGGCCAAAATGTCAACGTAAGTTCACTATCAGACTCCTCACGCCACTGTAGTATGAGGCTTTGTTACGTCGACCACCTGCTCTATGATGCTATTATCGATGGGGAAGAAATCGAGCATGAAGGGCTGTTGGTGGTTCATTATAATTTTCACGTGCCTTTGATTACTTACACTGGACCATAGAAGCCCAGGTCAATTTTTCCCTTGGCGCAACACTTCCCACTGAAACCTTTCTGTCCACGTACGACCATTGTGAGTTACGTGCTCTTCGTGGCTTACAACAACTGGTCAGGCCAGCAAGAACGCCAGATCAGTGGAACACAATGGGACATGAAGAAACAGAAATTTACTCGCTCTCCAAGCCTTGCAAGAACCGTTGCCGAGTTGCAACAAAAAGAGCAAAATGGTCATGACTGTCAACCGCAGGATGCCATTCGACACCTTACTTTCATTTTCACGCGAGAATGCATGTCCTTGTTGCCGCCGTAGGGGGTACGCGGCGTACTGATGCGACTGTTCGGACGCTCGTTACTGTGACGTATGTATGTCGTTTGGTCTGAATTTGTTATCATGTACTACTTATAATGATGAAGTACCTGTCACCCCTGTTTTCGCTATATGAGCTCGTCCTTGAGGATGTTGCATTTTCTTCCACAGTGTAGAGATAATCAAAATCACATGGCTTGATGTACGATTCTTCTAGAATATAGCCGTAAGCCACTGTTCCTAAACTTTGTAACTTTAGAGGGAAGTGGAAGTTGTACACTGGGGCATACTTGTATGTGGCACCAGAACAGAATAAGAATATTAATAAACTGAAATGAAACTAGTATACCATAAACGATGAAAGCCTCTGATAGGCTCGATAATGTGGATCGCTGACAGTGCGCGACCGCAGAGCCAGAGACACAGTACTGCTTTGTTGGAGTAAGAGAGCGCTTGGCACACACTTGTAGGTACCTGTCTGTGAGGGAAACACGATGGAGTACGCAGTTTTTGTGGTGTTCTGTGTGAAGCCACCAAGAGTTAGATTAATTTAGGTATGTCAGTATTGTTGAACATGGAAGCAGAAGTGTTCATGCAACCAAGGTAAAGATGTTAAATAACTATGATTTCTGTTCTTGCCAGCGCGTTAGTATAGATGAGTTGGGTGATAATTTGTAATTGTTGAGTAGCCACAGAATGTACGTAAACTGTTTAGATAAAAAGGCGAGTTAGCTATTTCACTTTTGTAACAGGGCTGTATGTAATCTGATGATCTGCATTTTTACTGGTTTTATGATGTTAGATAATACTTGCTGTTTAAATCTCATTGTTTGTGAATCAGTTGTGAGTAATGTTACTTCAATTGTTCGATCTTTTTGAAAAGCCAAACTTAACTTACAATATAATTTTGCTAAAACAAACTCAGTGTTAGCAATTCACCATGATCAGTACCGCCTTCCTGTCCAGGTCATATATTTTTTAAATAAGTTCGATTTTCTCGTTTATCAGTCAAATGAATTTCATGTGCATTTCAAGTATTATGGCCGGTATTGCACACTGCTGAGCCAGTAGCTAGCATAATTTTTGTTTTCTTTTGTGAGAGGCCAGAATATATTGCGTTACTCCGTTGCTGCTCTAGAGGTAAGAGAATTTATTTTACATGATATGTTCGCAGGGACCTAAGTTATCAGTTTGGAACAGGGATAGATGATTCAGTGCCTAAGGGGCTGAATATACGAGGGCTGTCCAGAAAATAGGTTACGATCGGTCGCGAAATGGAAACGACTATGAAAATCCGATAAAGCTTTGCGAAGATGTGTTGGGCAGTGTCTCTAGTATGACTCTAGGTAGAATTATGTCGCTCTTTTCATTCCTGAGCTCTTAGTGAGCGCGTAAAGATGTTATAGAAAATAGTGTCTCCCGCCAAGTAAGAGGGCCTGGTGAGAATTTTCCCCTGAAGCTATGCAACCAACATTACATAACTGTCGTGCGGTTTCTTCTTCAAGACAATTCTCAGCCTCATTCTGCAGGGGCAATGAAGATGTTCCTGCATCGTTTCAATTGGAAATGTTTGGTTACCCACAATACAGCCCGTAATT
The DNA here is from genome assembly GCF_023864275.1 of Schistocerca cancellata. Lineage (NCBI taxonomy): Eukaryota > Metazoa > Arthropoda > Insecta > Orthoptera > Acrididae > Schistocerca > Schistocerca cancellata. The sequence continues at coordinate 814,796,010 of NC_064630.1, forward strand.
GTCTCCCACAGAGTTTCATCTCCTCTCAAACGAACCGCTGGCTATGAAGACAACATTTTCGCACAGACAACGAGCTCTAGGCCAGCGTAGAGAATTGGCGGAAAGCACTGGCGGCTGCTTCTATGATGAGGGTACTGGAAAGTTGGTACAACGCTACGACGAACGTCTGAGTCAAAACAGCGACTACGTAGAGAAATAGCTCAAAGGTGTAGCTAACTGTTACAGATGAAGCATTTCTGATTTTCACTGTGATTTTCATTTCGTGATCAATCGTAACTTACTTTCTGGACAGCCCTCGTATTTTGCAGTGACTGCATTTCTTTATTGGTATTGGGAGCTGCATTGCCCAATCAATTCATGTAAAGTTTTGCTAACAATAACACAGAGTAAGCACACCACTTGCACTTACAACACGCAACACGACAGTTCGAATTCAGTACTCATTCTACAGTTCAGACATTCATTCAATATAATCATAATCTTTCTCTTTCTTTTTATTAAAGAACGTGACACCTTTTTTGTTTTTTCTTTCTTGTTTTTGCTTTTTTAATTCTTTTCTGTTTTCACTACATAAGCTCGTCCTTCACGATGTTGCATTTTTCCCGCGGTGTAGAGATAATCGAAGTTACGTTCACGTGGCTCGGTATGTGATTCTTCTAGCATATTGCCGTAAGCCACTGTTGGAAAACTTGGCAACTTTACACGAAGGAAGAGTAGATACTGCATATACCGACAGCGTATGACTAAATGGAACAGGCATTAACAATGTAAATCAATGAGAGGCAGCAATGACTTTGTAATGACACTACAGGAATGCCGTAGATTACATTTACCCACTCACGAGAAAATTTATTTAAAGGAAATCTCTCATGAAGCCTATTAATAAAAATATGTAAAACACCTGAAAAACCAAGAGAATAGAAACTACTTCTCCTTTAGCCAATATATTGATAAGAAACGACTACAAATGTTGAACAAATTATGGAATTTGGAACATATGAGGTTGAGACTGCCGTTACATTTCGGCTGAATATATGTGAGAGCTGTTTTGACAACTGAGACAGGGAGTGGAATATAGAGCAAGTATGTCGGGATTTTGGCTGCGACTGCTGAAACCATCACAAACCGTGTTAATTTAGCAATACCTGATTCTCTCTTTCGTTGATGGATATTGGCCGGAATAAACAGGGGCCTCTTCATAGTTCTATTGAAGTGGTCTTTTGACATTTAAGTTCGGAAAGGGTAGGGAGAATACAGGTTGAAAAAGTGAGAGTTTCGACGAAAGGGCAGTTGTAGATGAACTACCAACTGAAAATCAAACCGCTGAGGAAACCTCAAACAAACCTGTATCAACGGAAGAGGAAATTTGAACCCTGTTTCTGCAAGAACGGCAGCGTTCTTAGGACGCAGCAAAAACAATAAGCGTTTATCGTTTCCTTCCAAACATGAAGTCAAAGGTCAATTTAAAAGAAATGAAGACTGCCAATTTGACGATATGCTACCTTACGGGTCACGAATCACACGTGGACTATTTGGGAATGGTAAATGACGGATTTACAAAATTGAGTGCGATGCTTCAGACACTTCGGATTATGTGACATGGGGGTGTAGTAGGCAGTGAGAAATAACAACTGATCATAGGTACTTGTTGTAGGATAAAACAGACCATTAAACAGAAAGACAGGGAATATGGCAGAAACTGAATAAAGTCACAATTTTACTGAAGGAACTTGAAGAATCGAAAACCACTCGTACACGTCATCCAGGAGCTGAACTCAGAAGAGGTCAGAGTGGGCGAACATGGGAAATTGGTGTTGGTTCTGATATGAAACTGAAAGCAGCCGGTGAGAACATGTATTTCGCAGGGGGTTGACATGCTAAGTCGTTGAATTGCATTTTCAGGGACCTACAACAGCTTCAGCAGATGCTTTTGCTGGCCGATTCATAAATGGATCCATGGTCTCAATAACCGCGTAAAGTGTGAAATCAAAGTAGAGACCCAACTGCAGAAGTTTCGCCGTTGGATTCTGCTGTACCGTTTCCTTATGTTGGAAATGTGCCTATCCTGCAATGTGAGCGCTGAATAGGAAAACAAAGAAACTGTAAGGTACCACTAAGAAGCAATTACGGATGAAATGTGTGACGGTCGTGATATTTCTAGAATTAGTACCTCTATAATTATTATTATTTACATTTTTTTCTTCGACCCTCTAAATTTATTGCCTTTATATTCACATACATCAAGCACAAAAATTGATTTATAGTCGTGTAACAACACTGCAACTTAGATTACTAAACAGAAAGTGATATAAGGGAACACACTACATTAAGCAAGCAACAACGAAAAGACACTGCATGTTGATATCTAAATTCATATTTAGAAGTCGCATCACGACTGCGAAGTACTCGATCCTTTGAATTATACGTGAGTGCTGCGTACAATAAGTAATTAATGTTGACCATTAATGGTTGCACACATACGCATTGCTCCATTTTATTGCACCAGCAGGTTCAATCGCTGACAGACCCTCGTCAGGTGGTTTGCATACAGTGGAAAACCAAATAAGGCACAATGCGTCATTACAAAAAGACGTCTGTATAGTATCACTCCTATACAACCAATTGAGTACTTTCAATATGAAGTCATAAAGACATGTGAGACAACTCATAACCACTGTAAATCATCAAGGCACAAGGCAGTCCCTCTATTTAACTTCAAGGGAGAAACACATATAGTGTCTAGAAGTGCGGTGGCTAAGCACTTGACAATGCTGATGTAATACGTGGTCCTCAGTACAGAATACATCGTCCAAGATATTAGAAAGGTAAGAAGAGTTTCTATACAGCGCCAGACAGTAGTCCTAAATGCTGTACAACAAAGGTAAAACTCGACCAAATTTAGGTTCATGTTGTTGAATCAATGACGGAATGTGAAAGGAAAAGCGGGAAGTGGGAATACATAAAGTATTCTGTGTAAGCCCTCTGGTCATAGCAGATTACAACATTGTACAAAATAAAATAAAAGTTGTTTTACATCATCTAGATTGGTTGTTTGGTTGGTTTAAAAGAGGGGGGAAGGGATCAAACTACGAGGTAACTTGTTGCGAATAAAACAATGCCACAAGGGTGAGAATAAAACGAACGAGACTGAGAACATAAAACGGAATGAAAGGAAAAACCGCAAGCACGACAGAATGGCAAGAAACACTTAAATGGACAAAAGGGGAGGAGGGGGAGAAGGAAGCCACAGAAACGCAAGAAACAGATAGAAGAGATTAAAACGACAAAGCAGATTACTATGGCTGGCTGACCACGAGAATAAAAATGAGAAACCAGCCGCTTTGCAACACATTAAAACTTCCTCCCTAAAAGTAATAGGGTGGAGGACACAGAGGGACAAAGGACACGCGCTAAAACTTAGATCATATAATAAAACCAACACTCACGAATAAAACGTAAAACTAAATCAGTCGATGAGGCGTTGTCAGCTAAAATTAGTGGCAACGAATCCGGTAACCCAAGATTTCGTCACAGGGCAGTCAAAGTTGGACTGTGAGCCAGTATACGGGCCACTGTCAACCGAGCACCGCACCTACACTGAAAGGGTCCACACGGCGCAGGGGGCAGCCGTGGGTCGCCCAAGCGTGGCCAATGCGGAGCCCTGCAGAGAAGTAACAGTCCCTGCGAGAGGCCCACATGGGGGACTTTCACACATTCGTAGTCTCCTTAATGGCACGCATTATTTTGTGCGTAGTGAGCCTATGCCATTCCGTCCCCCTAAAGCCGAAAAACCTTGCGGCGTAAAAACGAACGCAGGTCAGTTATTCGAATGCCGATCTCTATAAGCGGTTTCCGGGTAGCCTGTTTGGCCAACCTGTCGGCAAGTTCGTTGCCTGGGGTTCCGACGTGACCTGGGGTCCAGACAAACACCACTGAACGACTGGACCGTTCCAGGACATAAATGGACTCCCGGATGGTCATTACCGAAGGATGACGAGGTTAGCACTGGTCGATAGCTTGCTGGCTGTTCAAGGCGTCAGTGCACAGAAGAAACGTCTCCTCAGGGCATGAACGCATACGTGAAAATACTGCAGCCATAGGTCAAGGAATGCTGTTCAATATGTCCTCCATAGACATACGCGAAGCCAACGTGACCAACAGCCATCGAGCCGTCGGTGTTAACCATGGCCTCGGTAGACGTCAAGAATCGAGAGGAAGTGGCAGCGGGCAATGTAAAAGGTCCAGGGGAAGCCGCAACCTAGATGTACACCATGGAGATGCACGTGAATGGACCTCCAGGAGAAGTGGTAAAGGCATGGACTCCAGTTCGGACAGAAGGCATGGGAAGCGAACGCCGATTGTAAGCCCTGATCGGGGCCGCCGACGCGGGAGATAAAGCGCCGTGTGTGGGAAAAGGAGGCGGTAATTCGGACGCGCAGGAGAACTACGAAAGTGTGCAACGTAACTGGCGATCACTTGTGTACGCCTAACCTTCAATGGAGGAGCTCCATCCTCCACAAGGACGCTGGTCACCGGATGGTTCAAATGGCTCTAAGCACTATAGGGCTTAACATCTAAGGTCATCAGTCCCCTAGAATTAGAACCACTTAAACCTAACCTAACCTAAAGACATCACACACATCCGTGCCCAAGGCAGGATTCGAACCTGCGACCGTAGCAGCAGCGCGGTTCCGGACTGAAGCGCCTAGAACCGCTCGGCCACAACGGCTGGCACTGGTCACCGGACTCGTCCTAAAAGCTCCCATCGCGAGTCGAGCGCCACAGTGGTGCACTGGGTCGAGTAAACGCAACAGTGAGGGCTCCGCCGAACCATAAACGACACTCCCACAGTCAAATTGGGATTGAACAGGCACTCGGTAGAGCTGCAGTAGCGTAGAGTGATCTGCACCCCAACTGGTGTTGCTCAGGCAGTGGAGGGCATTGAGGTGCAGCCAGCAGTTCCGCATAAGCTGACGGAGGAAGCCAAGTCCATCAGGCATCGAAAACCAGTCCTAAAAATCGATATTTATCCCCTACAGTGAGTGGATTGTCATTAAGGTAAAGCTCCGGTTCCGGATTAACGGTACGACGCCGACAGAAATGCATAACACACGACTTTTCGGCCGAAAACTGGGAGCCATGAGCTAGAGGCCATGAAAGCGCCCTGTGGATGGCCCCCTGTAGGCGCCGCTCAGCAACACCAGTACTGGAGGAGCAGTACTAAATGCAGAAGTCGTCTGCATACAGAGAAGGTGAGACGGACGGCGCTACAGCTGCTGCTACGCCGTTAATAGCTCAATACAAAGCCCTGCGGAGCTCCATTCTCCTGCATATGGGGGGAACTATGGGAGGCACCAACTTGGACTCGTATGATGCGACAGGAAGTTTTGGACAAAAAACGGGATCGGGCCTCTGAGACCCCACTCTTATAACGTTTCAAGGATATGATGTCGCCAGGTAAATCACAAAAGATGGCTACAAGGTGTTGGCGTCTGGAAAAGGATATTCAGATGGCAGACACGAGGGAAAAAAGATTATCACTGGTAGAGCGACCGTGATGGAAACTGCCCTGGCACGGAGCCAGTAGGCCATATGACTCCAGGACCCAACCCAACTGTGCCAACACACCATACATTCCAGCAGCTTACAAAAAACATTGGTGAGACTGATAAGGCGATAGCTATCCATATCAAGCGGGTTTTTACCCGGGTTTGAGCACCGGTTTGATGTTGCTCTTCCACCAATGCGGTGGAAGACGCCATCGCACCAGATCAGGTTGAAGATGACCTACCCAAAAACACGTCTGATCTTCGTCCAGACTTGAGGCGGTGACGTATGGCACCCAATGGTTGAGACGTGTCTCTCCCAACACTCCTGTTTCTATCTTCCTATAAGCTTGTGAACGAGGGCACAGAGCCGTTTAAGAGTTATTAGGTGCTTCAGGGAAGGGTGCCGCTTATGTCGCTGTAGAGCCCGCCTAGGCTCTTTAATGGCCTCAGCAAGGTACTGTCTTTCGCAGGGGGCACCCTAAGGAACAAGGGATCGCGTATTCCGCCGCATTAACGATTGTTGCAGTGACCAGCTCAGCCACCACATCGATGGCACCATGTGGGGGAGATTCAACAATGACAGTGGTGAAGGCTTCGCAATTTGCCTTGGTTAAAGGCTATCTTGGTAGGCAGCCGTGGGCATGACGCCGGGGGAGTAACGCCGAAATGGTCACTACCACACAAGTCGTCATGTGCTCTCCAGTGGATAGATGGCAGGAGGCCAGGACTGCAAACCGAGAGATCAATGGCCGAAGACGTGCCATGTGCCACACTGAAATGTATGTGGGCACCTGTATTGAGGAGGCAAAGGTCGAGGCGAGTGAGTAGTTCGTCAACATCTGTGCCACGGCCATTAACCTGGGCTCCACCCGACAAAGTGTTATAGGCGTTAAAATCACGCAGAAGGAAAAAAGATGGGGGTAGTTGCGAAATGAGTGCAGCCAAAACGTGTTGTGGTGGTTTACTATCTGGAGGGAGGTAGATGTTACAGATGGTAATTTCCTAGCCACAGCTTCTAAAGGTGTTTGAAGGGTCACAGATTCACTACAGACAAGGTAAGGTCGAAAATACTTACTCCACCTGACAGTCTGTCATAGGCAGGACGGTTTTTGTAGTGCCCCTGGTAGCCATGAAGGGTGGGGTTCCGTGTCGGGAGAATTCAGGTCTCTTGAAGGACAATGCATAAAGCTGGGATAATGCTTAAAAGTTGACGTAACTCAGCCATGTGGGGGAAAAAACCGCCGCAGTTCCACTGGGGTTGCTTGTAGTGACCAAGGAGGCAAATTAGACCTCAGCATCACCTGTCGCCACTGGGTGAGAGTTCGCATCCAGTACCGTGGCATGCGAGGCGTCGGCGAGGTCTAGGTCCTCAGGGGGCGCCGGAATCTCCACCTCGTCCTCGGACGCTGAGCCGTGGGGGGAGGAGTGCTGGTGTAGGGGGCACTGGAGGCTCCCTGTTCTTAGTGGACTTCTTCTTAGAAATTTTGTCCTTTCGCCACTCCTTAGGGGCTTGCTGGGAGGGCTTCTCGGACGTATCTTCAGGGACAGAGGAAGAAGACCTTCGACCAGCAGCCAGCGGTTCTTTCACTTTCTGGTGTCCACTGGACCACTTGGGGGGGGGGGGGGGGTCTGTGGAAGGTAGATTCCCAAGGGACCCCTTCTCCTTCTGCATAAGAGGAACCAGAGGAGGCTATGGCTTCTCCGGCTTGGAGTACATCATATAGAAATAATCGTTGAATATCCCATATTGTCAAAATATTAAATGCAGGAACTAGACGTGGCGTCATCTCAACAAGTCGTTGGATGTTGCCTGCAGACACATTGCGCCACGCTGCTCTATAACCATCCATAGCTGCACGAGCTGACATCTCGATTAATTCGCATAAGTAGTCGATGGGATTCATGTCGGGCGCCCTGGGTGGTCATATCGCTTGTTCGAATTGTCCAGAAGTTCTTCAGACCAATCGCAAAACACGGTGGCCCGATGTGATGACATCGTTGTTTGGGAACAAGAGGTCCGAGTACCGTAGCAAATGGTTTCCAGGTAACAGAGTAATTCCCCACCGACGATCGGTTCAGTAGGATCAGAGGACCCAGCCCACTCCATGGAAACACAGCCCACATCACTATGGAGCCACCAACATCATGCACAGTGCCTTGTTGACAGCTTGGGTCCATCATTTCTTGGGGTCTGTGCGACACTCGAACCCTACCATCAGATCTTATGAACTGAAACGGGACTCATCTTAGCAGACCACAGTTTTCCAATCGCCTAATAGTCCGATCGATACGGTCGCCAGCCCAGGAGAGGCGCTGCAGGCGATGTCGTGTTGTTAATAGAAGTACTCGCGTCGGTGATCTGTGGCCATAGCCCATTAACGCCAGATTTTGCCACACTGTCTAATCGATATGTTCGTCGTGCATCCCACCTAGATTTCTGCAGTGTTGTTTGCAATGACAACCCTGCTCAGACGCCTCTGCTCGTGGTCGTTGAGAGAAGGTCGTCGACCACTGCGTTGTCCGCGGTGAGAGACAAAGCTAGAAATTTGGTATTCTCGGCACACTTTTGTCAGTGCGGATCTCGTAATACTGAACTACGTAACGACTTCTGTTGTAACGGCGATCCCGCATCTCGTGGTCTCGCTTCCCACGCCCGGGTTCCCGGGTTCGATTCCCGGCGGGGTCAGGGATTTTCTCTGCCTCGTGATGGCTGGGTGCTGTGTGCTGTCCTTAGGCTACTTAGGTTTAAGTAGTTCTAAGTTCTAGGGGACTGATGACCTCAGAAGTTAAGTCTCATAGTGCTCAGAGCCATTTGAACCATTTGTAACGGCGACCGGAACAGTCGCGGGGTTGAAGTGATGGAAAACGCGGCGGGACCCGCGGAGCGGCCAGAGAACAACAACACGGTGGGAGAGAACGGACACGACCAACGAGGGACCTTACAACATCAACAAGAACGAAACAACATGGTCAAGAAAACCTAACTAGACAACCAAGTCCACTAGTAAACAAAACACGAAAGTAAATACGCTGTCTAAGGCGAGGCGATACGTCCAGAGACGTACGCAAGGTTAGACTGGCAGGCTGAGCGAGAGGCACGCGCTCTATCGGGGGCGCCACTGTTGGCCCCGCTGCGACCACGTGTTCCACTGCGGCGCCCTCACTCTAAATGCGGGCTAGGGGGCGCGCGCCGCCGCAGCTTGCGGCGCGTTGTTGCAGAGACCTGTAGGGGTCTTCGACGTCCATGACGTCTGGCGGGGATTCAAATTCCGCGGCGCGCGGTACCAGAACTTTCAAAATGGAATCGGAAGGCCGATTGGCAACTATGTGAAGTGCAGAAGTAGGACGCTATCTGGGGAGGAGGTGTATAGAATCCGTTATACTTTCGAAGTAATTCATGTAATCCATGTCGATGAAGATATTTAATCGCTGGTACGAGTCTCCCAGCGCTTAACACTAGATTTTGTTAATGAACACTTTCTTGTCTGCACGTGCTAGCGAGTAGCACGTGATTTTGTCTACTCTCGCGGGTGCAATATTTTTTTATGTTTTTGGTTGGACCACAGATTCAGAGACTGTGATTTGTAACCACTGCGCGACAGTAAATAATCATTAATAAATAAGACAAACTAACAAATTTTCACGTATTTATAATTTATTAGTTTGAACCTATTGTTGTTAATCTGTTTTCAGTTTGTTTTGCAACAGATTTTTGGTTATGATGTCGAACAACACGAACGACCTTCCTCGGCCCCTACTGCCCTCACGAATCCTTGGAATGTTGCTCGCGGTAGTTCCTCCTCTTCAATCCTAGTTAGTGGTGCAGCCCACGAGAATCTCCTCTTCTTCATCCTTCGGACAATATCAGCTTGAGCAGAGATTTTCCAGTTCCTGGTTTTTTAATGTCCTCCATTCCTGTTCCTGGGTGTCCCTCTTACGGCCTATTATTTTCCATACCACCTCTCTCTCGAACACTAGCAGGTTTGTTCATCTGTTTTCCTTAATGTTAATATTTCAGAACCATCGGAACTACAAATTACGGCCTTGTAGAGTTTGATTTCAATACTTACAAAAAGTGCTCTACTGCACAGCACGTCTCGCAGGCAAAACTATGTTCTATTTACATTGTGCTTCTTACCTTAATCTCATTTCCACTCTATTCCTCACGCTCAAAATGCTTCGAAAACATATAAATACGTCACTTCTTTGCAAAGTGACTTCCACAACTGTCAGTGGGGTACTATCTTTTGTGTCTTGCTCACGACAATATACTTTGTTGTCTGCTCCATTATGTTGTAACCCGTTTTCTTCACAATTCCTCTTTAGGAACTTGTCTTAAACATGAACTCCAGCTGCTCTTCCAGGTCCTTTGCCGTCTCTGACAGAATTACAATGTCATCGGCGAACCTCAAAATTTTTATTTCTTCTCCATGAATTTTAATACCTACTCTGAATTTTTCTTTTGTTTCCTTTACTGCTTGCTCAATATACAGATTGAATAACATCGGAGATAGGCTACAACCCTGTCACACTCCCCTACCAACTACTGCTTCCCTTTCATCCCCTCGACTCTTATAACTGCCATCTGGTTTCTGTACGAATTGTAAATAGCCTTTCGCCCCCTGTATTTTACCTCTGCCACCTTCAGAATTTGAAAGACAGTATTCCAGTCAACATTGTCAAAAGCTATCTCTAAGTCTACAAATGCTAGAAGCGTAGGTTTGCCTTGCCTTAATTTTCCTATTTTTCGCTGATGCGAGAAGTAGCTCCTAACTTTTCAAACACACTGCTAATACAAACCTGTCGCGTCCAAAATTATTTAGTATTATATCTTACTTAGTAATAATACTATTTTCTTATATCCAAACAGACGGTTGGACGATCAAATGTACTGATGTTTCGAAAAACAAGCTGCATGTCCGTTTTCACTTAATTATCACTATATTTATCATAGCACAACACGACTGTATCATAAAGTAAAGAATGTAACACAGAAATATACGACAAAAAATTTATTATAGAGGAATAAAATATTATTTAGAACATTCTTAATGGCATAAAACACTTTTATTCATAAGTAGTGATCGGCTTCGACCCGAGATATCTTCGATATCAGTGGTTGGTACTCAGTGCCACTGTCCCTGTAAGTCATCACTGGAGCATAGTCCGAAGGAGATCCACATCGGGCCGAAACCGGTCGCCAGTTATAGATAAAAGTGTTTTTACGCCACCAATACTGTTCTGTACAATATTTTATAACTGGTTCAGTCGATCATTGCTGTTCCCACTAAGTTTACGACGATTTATTAGAGATACAGAGGAGAAGACCCTCGTGAATAACACGAATAACTGCTGTCGTCAGAGTATTTCGCAGAATTATTACAGCTTCATCTACATAGATACTCCGCAAGTGACCGTACGGTGCGTGGCGGAGGGTGCCCTGTATTACTACTTGTCATTCTCTTTTCTGTTTCACTCGCAAACAGAGCCAAGGAGAAACGACTACCTATATGCCTCCGTATGGGCCCTATCCGTAACAAATCTTGCAGCCTGCCTCTGAATTGCTTAGTCCAACTTGGCGCGTATCCCAAACACTCGGGCAGTACTCAAGAATAGGTCGCTCCAGCGTCCTATATGCGGTCTCCTTTACAAGTGAACCACTCTTTCCTAAAACTCTCCCAATAAACCGAAGTCGACCATTTGCCTTCCCTACCACAGGTTTAATATGCTCGTTCCACCTCATATCGCTTTGCAACGTTGTGCCCAAGTAGTTAAACGACTTTACTGTGTTAAACACCATACTAGTGATACTGTACCAGAACCTACAAGTGACATCTTCCAACTTGTCCGCATTGACTTACATTCTCCAATATTTAGGGCTAACTGCCATCCATTACACCAAGATAATTTTGTATAAGTCGTATTCTATCTTTCTACAGTCACTCTCCTTCGACTCTTACCGTACACCACGGGACCATCAGCAAACAAAAACGACTGCAAATTGCTGCCCCCCCCCCTGTTCACCAAATCCTTTGTGTATGTACAGAACACTTCCCAGCGGCACCCGTCACCAAACCCGTTTCTTTGATAAACACTCGTCGTAGAGGACAACATACTGGGTTCTATTATTTAAAAAGTCTTCGGGCCACTCACATGTCTGTGAACTTCGTTAACGGCCTACAATTGGGCACCGTGCAAATACTTTCGGGAAATCTAGAAATATTGAAGCTGTCTTTTGCCCTTCGTCGGTAGTTCTCAGTATATCATGTGAGAAAAAGGGCAAGCTGAGTTTCTAAAACCATGGCGATTCGTGGACATAAGCTTCTCAGTCTCAAGAGGGCTTATTACATTCGAGCTGAGAAAGTGTTCTAGGATCCTGCATCAAACAGAAGTGAGGGATAATCGTCTGTAATTTAGCGGGTCTGTTCTTTTGTCCTTCTTATATACTGGAGTCACCAGCGCTTTTCTCCAGTCGCGTGGGACTTTGTGCTGGGCGAGAGATTCAGGATAAACGTAGGTTAGGTAAGGGGCCAGTGCCGTAGAGTACTCATTGTAAAAGCGAACTGGGATTCCGTCCGGACCTGGCCATTCATTTTCTTTCAAATCTTTCTGTTGTTTCTCTACGCCAGGTATGCTTATTACTATGTCGTCCGTCAAATGACAGTATGTTTGTACGATTCTCCTGTGTGAACGATTTCTTGAACGTGAAATTTAATACTTAGGCTTTCGTTATGCTGTCAACAAGGGACTGAATCGAAGCCTTAGACCCACTGAACGATTTTACGTAAGACAAAGATTTTCTCGGGTTCGCTGCCAGATGTTTTGCTTAGGTGTAACGGTGGTAGTTCTGAATGCGCCGTGCATAGATCTTATCACAGACGCACGAATCTCTACTAACCTTGGCTTGTCGTTACTTGTGCGTTGCCTTTTAAACCTAGAGAACAACAGCCCCTGCTTCCTCAACATCAACCGAATTTCGTTGTTAAACAATGGTCTGTCTTCCCCTCTTTTATCCACTTACTAGGCACATAAATCTCCAGACGGCGATTTACAGTCTGCTTAAACTTTGCACATAATTCCTATTTTCCATCTTACTGTAACTAACTGATGCTGATTACTGTTTAAGTGAGATGCTAATAACTGCTTATCTGCTCTATCTAGCAGAATCAGTCTCCTTGCCTCCGTCACTGATTTATTAACTTTCGTAATCATAGTTGCTATAATAACATCATAATCGCTAATTCCCGTTTCTGTACTTTGGTGAACCCATTCAGTCTCTTCCATATGAGGTTCTAGACGCCGTAGACAGCAAAGCGGAGACTCTCAATGACGAAGAAATACGATGAATAATCAAAAACAATGAGGCTTTCGGCGAAGATAAAATTGCAAAAAAGCTAATAGACGATGGAACACCGTTACAGTTTAAAATAGTAACGGAGCTTTCAAGAGTGTTTGGGAATAAGAAGCATTGGCTGACGAAGGTAGAAGTTCGTAACCTTGGTATATGATAAAATTATCACAATTTTGGACGGATCTTACTTCATAATGTAGGCTACCAAATCCTATTTCAGTGTCTACTGAAGAGAATGGTCCCAGCTGCAGAAGGAATTATAAGGCACTATCAGTGTAGTTTGTGAAGGAATATGTCAGCTTTAAATCAGCTTTTTCGCTCAGTCAGGTAACCGAGGAATGTGGGAACATAACGCAGATATAACAAAAAGGTTATGACACCATACATAGAGGCACAGTCACCACAGTCTTGAAAGATTTTCAGATTACATAACTTACATCTGCTCGGACCTCTTACAACATCGTTAATATACCTAGCTGGTTGTAGGACCCTCCCCATAAAGCTACAGACGTTTTCAATTGGGGAGAAATAGACAACTGTAACATTCAAGATAGGATTCAGAAGCACGAAGACAAGCTGCAGAAATTCTTGCCGGGTGCAGGCGGGATTTATGTTGCTGGAATGCACACTACTGGCCATTAAAATTGCTACACCACAAAGACGACGTGCTACAGACGTAAAATTTAACCGACAGGAAGAAGATGCTTTCATATGCGAACGATTAGTTTTTCAGAGCATTCACACAAGGTTGGCGCCGGTGGCGACATCTACAACGTGCTGACAAGAGGAAAGTTCCCAACCGATTTCTCATTCACAAACAGCAGTTGACCGGCGTTGTCTGGTGAAACGTTGTTGTGATGCCTTGTGTAAGGAGTAAAATGCGTACCATCACGTTTCCGACTTTATCGGTCGGATTGTAGCCTATCGCGATTGCGGTTTATCGTTTCACGACATTGCTACTCGCGTTGGTTCAGATCCAATGACTGTTAGCAGAATATGGAATCTGTGGGTTGAGGAGGGTAATACGGAACTCCGTGCTGGATCCCAACGGCCCAGTATCACTAGCAGTCGAGATGACAGGCATCTTATCCGCATGGCTGTAACGGATCGTGCAGCCACATCTCGATCCTTGAGTCAACAGATGAGGACGTTTGCAAGACAACAACCATCTGCACGAACAGTTCGACGTCGTTTGCAGCAGCATGGACTATCAGCTCGGAGAAGATGGCGGCGGTTACCCTTGACGCTGCATCACAGACAGGACTGACTGCGACGGTGTACTCAACGACGAACCTCGCTGCACGAATGGCAAAACGTCATTTTTTCGGATGAATCCAGGTTCTGTTTACAGCATCATGATGGTCGCATCCGTGTTTGGCGACATCGCGGTAACCCACATTGGAAGCGTGCATTCGTTATCGCCATACTGGCGTATCACCCGGCGTGATGGTATGGTGTGCCATTGGTAACATGTCTCGGTCAGCTGTTGTTCGGATTGACGGCAGTTTGAACAGTGGGCGTTACATTTCAGATGTGTTACGACGCGTAGCTCTACCGTTCATTCGATTCCTGCGAAACCCTACATTTCAGCAGGATAATGGACGACCGCCAGTTGCAGGTCCTGTACGGGCCTTTCTGGATACAGAAAACGTTGGACGGTTGCCCTGGGCAGCACATTCTCCGGATCTCTCACCAACTGAAAACGCCTGGTCAATGGTGGCCGAGCAACTGTCTCGTCCCAATACGCCAGCCACTGCTGCTGATGTACTGTGTATCGTGTTGGAGCTGCATGGGCAGCTGTACGTGTATACGCCATCCAAGCTCTGTTTGACTCAATGCCCAGGCGTATCAGGGCCGTTATCAGGATCTATGCACCCAAATTACGTGAAAATGTAATCACATGTCAGTTCTAGTATAATACATTTTTCCAATGAATACCCGTTTATCATCTGCATTTCTTCTTGGTTTAGCAGTTTTAATGGCTTGTAGTGCAGGCCCTGGGTGGGCTGCCGTAAAGGATAACGTAATTGGGCGTAGAATGTCGTCACGTACCACTGTGTTGTAATAATACCGCGGATGGGATTGAAAGAAAAGAAACGGCACCCCGGACCACTGCTTCTAGCTGTGGGACCGTATGGCGAGGGACACGGTGGTTGGTATCACAATGCGGTACGGACTGCCTCCTGACACCTCTTCGCTGCTCAGCGGTGATTCATTCAAGCAAATTACAGGCCCAAGACGTGTTTAGAGAGACACGACACAGCAGCGGGAAACTTACCCCGCCTCCATACGGCCTACAATCAGGACTGATGGTCTACGCCGCCATTTGATGTTACAGCAGGACCCCTGTTGTCGTCATCCGCTGCACCCTTACAGCAGAGCGGCACGTCGTCGATATTTCACACCGTGATCTGTGGCCCTTCACGCAAGCCAGCCTCGACTTACATTTCAACAAGATAACGTCCTCCCGCAAAAGGCGAGTGTTATTGCCGCTTGTCTACGTGCTTTCCAAACCCTGCCGTTGCCAGCAGGTTCTCCCCCACTGAGCGCGTTGGAGCATTACAGACAAGCCCTCCCGACCACCTCGGTATTTTCACAATCTTACAGAACCCGGCACTATGTCGCTCAGGGGGATATCCAGTAACTCCGTCAGTCGATGCCAAGACGAATAACTGTTTCCATAATGGCCTGTAGTCGACCAGTGTGTTATTAACCTGCTGGGAATGTTGTCTTCTTTCGTTTGAAAGAAAATATTCCAATTTTTCTGAAATTGTGTTCGTTTGGCGCCGCATGTTTTTGCTGTTTACGTCAGTATAAACTGGCCTCGTTAGGGAGAGTACAAAGGGAGTAACACAAGACTGCAACTGTCTGTGAGCCTTGAATCGAGGGCCAACAGGTTTATCCCGAAAAAACAATTACACGGCCTTCGAGTGCTCTCTCCAAACGCAGCTGCAGTAGGCAGACAGTGTAAGTGTGGCTGCATCGCTCACGTGCGGCACCTCCCCCGCGCGCCCCTCTGGTGCCCGTCACGCCCTGTGGCAGCGGCAGCCGCGCGCGCCCTCCACGTGCCGGCGCGCGGCTGCTGGCCTTTACTCTTTACCGCCGGCGGCCGCAAAGGTCGGGGTGCTGGGGCGCCCGCTGGCTGTGGGCCAGCCGACACTGGGTCACCTCGGCCTCTCAGCCGCCGGGCCGGCTCCGTACCCACAAGTGCTGACGGCTGCCCCCGCAGCGCGACAAGCGTCACGAACAATTTAGCCAAATCTCCACCTGTCACGAAAGTGCCATCTGCACTGTTCCACAGTACATTTTTTGCAAAAGCCAGTCTTTATAGATATCGATGCAGTGAAAGCGAATGCCACGATTAAAATTGTCTCTTGTAACAGGGTTACAGGTAAGTTGGGACTATACGTTTCACGTATATTGCTGCCGTATCCGATAGAATACCTCCACTCAAGTGCCAAAGAAACTGGTGTGGGCATGCGTATTCAAATGCAGAGATGCGTAAACAGGCAGAATAAGGCACTGCGGTCGGCAACGCCTATATAAAACAACAAGCAGAAGTGTTTAAACCCAGAAGAGTGCTCCTGGAGACACTCTGTAGCAATTGTAGACTTGTGGGGTGTCGCATTGTCCTGCTGGAATTGTCCAAGTCCGTGATAATACACAATGGACATGAATGGCCGCTGGTGATCAGACAGGATACTTACGTACGTGTCACCTGTCAAGAGTCGATCTAGACGTATCATGGATCCCACATGATTCCACCTACACACGCCCCAACCAATTATAGAGTCTCCACCGACTTGAACAGTCCCCTGCAGACATGCAGGGTCCATGGATTCATGAGGTTGTCTCCATCCACTTGATACAATTTGAAACGAGACTCGTCCGACCACGCTACATGTCCCCAGTCATCAACAGTCCAATGTCGGCGTTGATGGGCCGTATCGGTGATTTTTCGTCCAATTTTTCCCATGTTGACACTTGCTGATGACCCAGTATTGAAATCTGCAGCAACTTGCGGAAGGGTTGCACTTCTTTCACGTTGAACGATCCTTTTCTGTCGTCTGCAGGTTCTTTTCCCCGTCGCAGCTATGTCGGAGGTTTGATGTTTTACCGCATTCCTGGTATTCGTGGTGCACTCGTGTAATGGCCGTACGGGAAAATCCCCGCCTCATAGCTACCTCGGAGACGCTGTGTCCCATCGCTCGAGCGCCGAGTATAATACCATGTTAAAAATCACTTAAATCTTGATAACCTGCCATTGTAGCAGCAGTAACCGATCTAACAACTGCGCCAAACACTTGTTGTCTTATGTAGGCGTTGCCCACCGCAGCGCCGTATTCTGTCTGTCTACATACCTCTGTAGTTGAATACCCTTGCCTCCACCAGTTTCTTTGGCACTCAGTAGGTAAAACCATACACCAATGTTTCGTCCGCATTTCCAGGAGACATCTCCATTGTTGTCACCTATACCTCTGATGGTTTTCTAAACCGTCACACGGCCTTTCAATCTAAAAGTTTTAACTCAATTCAAACTGCACCATTGCTCACAGGGAACCCCATTTGTTTCGTCATTAAAAGTAACATATAAAGTTTCCTCTCGTTGGTGTCATACCCTCTGAATCTTCAACATAACACTCCACAACGATGGCGTATATTTTCTTCTCTTTGTCCCGAATTCCGCGAATTTCCCCGACGCTGTAGTGTTTATGCCTTATCCGGTTCTTCTTCCGTGGACTGTATGAGAATTTTTGTACTGCAGTTATCATGGTCGTGCGGTAGCGTTCTCGATTCCCGGCGGGGTCAGGGATTTTTCTCTGTCTCGTGATGACTGGGTGTTGTGTGATGTCCTTAGGTTAGTTAGGTTTAAGTAGTTCTAAGTACTAGGGGACTGATGACCATAGATGTTAAGTCCCATAGTTCTCAGAGCCATTTGAACCATTTTTTTGCAGTTACCAGTTGAACACCACCTCAGTCCCCCAAGAATTTCAATTCAGCTGTCTTGCCTTGCACAGGACTTGATTACATCGTTCTCCTAAGACTTTCATTTGTGTTTCTTATTGAGGAGCCTGGTGCTTTCGTAATTCGGCGGCTTCATACATGGAAGTTGTATAACCGGGTCCGAGTTTCCAACTCACCCTGGCATAACTTGTGATTACCGTCCTGCGTAGATAAGAAGTGTAGTCGTCTATTGACATGAAACATAAAACAATACGACAAACATTTTCAGTAATCTATAACTATATACTCTGCTATCGGATACAGCCTGTATGATAGTAAAGACATGAAATTATTTTGCCCCATCCACAAAGAGTTGGAAGAAGTAACACAAACATTACCAAACGGAGAAATTTTAAAATGTTTTGCTAGATTTGGCCACAGATGGCTAAGAAAATTAGATAAGAAATGCGTCTTTAGACAACACGTATTTATATAGTGTATTATGCATCTAGGCTGATTTATAAAAACACAAAGGCTGCCGGCACTGCGGAAAACTCCTCCGTAACGTAAAGGACTTATCCGCGTGATACGCGAAGACTACCTTCATCAACTAACACTGAATGCACAGTGTTGCAACAGAGCTTGTTGGAGTGTTATGCGGTCACAAAATTGTCGATTCCGCCCACGGAGGACAGAAATATTTTACGGCTGCCCACGCGGTGACCCGGCTTTCGCCCGCGTCGGCCACGTAAGCCATATTTCCGAAGCCTGCACGATAAATAGCCGAACCGCGGCGAGGAAGCTTGACAAACAACCTGAACAAACAGAGAGAACAGCGGATATACGGCCGACGGAAGTGTCCCAGATAAAGAAAGGCAGAGACGGCGGAAAATAGAAAAAAAAGAAGTGGGGGCGGAACCGGCAGGCGCCGGGCCAGACACGGGCCAAGGTCGACAAATACCTCTGGGCGCCCCCCCCCCTCCCCCCAAACAGGGAACCAAACGGTCCTCTCGTCGAACCATTCCATTCTGCGACATCTCCTGAGCGATACATCACCTACTTTCTGCTTCACATGTTTGCGATGCTGCTCAAAATAACACGAGTGTCATGTTTCTCTCTTTTTCCCTCCGGTGGCGGGATTCACTTGTACTGATTGAATGTAACTGCAGTTCCTACGACGAGATTCCGAACGTATCTGAAGAGTTTATTTTTGTTAGGGTTAACCCGCGGTAATAGGGGCCTAACACAAAAATATCCTGATACTGAAATTTTTCAGTACAAAAGTCGGTCTAAGACACTAAAATATATGATCAGATTGCGATTCAATAATTCAGTTTCCTGCCACAATAAAGTTTCTCCACTTTTGGCTTCAAAAAATGAAAAAAAAAGTAGAGTTGTCTGTCACAATTCTAAAACTACAGTAGTAACATACTTAATGTCACGTTCCAAAAAATGTAACTTTACGCTTGTAATTAACTGAAAATAACAGATCTCATAGTCAAACATATCCTCTCAATATGTAAAGGAAAAAAGATGTATTGGTGGAAACAAATGTAAAAACATACAATACTGTTTGGAAAAAGTGAAACAGCAAGAGCAATAGATGCGATCACAGTGAAATTAATTCCACCGGTTAGGGACATGACATAACATGAATTATTGGCATTAGAGACCTGTACATGAACTGTGACTGTGAAAATTCAGTATGAAGTAGCTCTTCAATCACAGCCGCTAGATGTCGTGGCATGGAATCAAAGAGCCCCTGAATATGCTGCTGGGAAATACAGTGCCATGCGGCTTGAAAGCGTGGTCACAAAGCATCAACCACGGCTGCAGGAAGGCCTGAACGAAAAAGTTACCAAACCAACCATATATCCTATATGTTCGATGGATGACATCTCAGGCGAAAGGATGGGCCAAGGAAGCAGTGGTACCCTTGCACATTCCTCGTCACATGCAGCACGGCGTTGCCATGCTGAAATATGCCATGTGGAACGGCCTGCAGGACGGGCACTGGCGCGGGCTGTAAAACCACCTTGCCCTCAAGACGTAGGATATGAGATCGCGTGTTATAGGCGATCCACCATCACAATTGGCGTTTTCCCGCTATGCCGCTCAACAATACAGTCTGCCCACTGCCTTTACCACGGCGGCGTCGACCTCGTATTTCGTCATCGCCGAAGAACAAGTTGAATCGGAACTCGCCCGAAACCATTTTTGCCTCTTAGAACGCCAGTGTCGGCGTCGACGTGGCTGTTTCAGTCTGCGGCGTTGGTGTGTTCTGGTTAATGGACAGACGGACTGCCATCCGTGCTACCAGTCCAGCCCGCAGAAATATTCGACGCAGACAAGTCCACATCAGTTGCAGTGCTCCAACGTCACCGTGGACGAAGCTGTTCTATCCGTTACTGCCAAGTGGACAAGATAGCGGACACCTCACGCTGGGGTCGTACTCTGACCTACAGTACCCTGTCGGCGGTGTGTAGCCCCTCTTTTTTTCCACTCATTATACATACGCCTCACTCTTGAACCAATGTGCCCTGTATGAGCCACAGTGTCACGAAACGATAGACCCTCCTATCAACCACAGCTGCAGAAAGACCTGAACGAACAAGTCAAACCATATCCCCGACATGTTCGATAGGCGACATCTCAGGCCAAAGGATGGGCCAAGGAAGCAGTGCTACCCTAGCACATTTCTCGTCACTGCAGGCGTAACAGCATTTCGTTACATGTTTCCACTTCGTATGATGTCTCCGCATCGACTGAGCGTTGTGTAACCCTGACACGTCGGGTCACACAACTGAGGGCGCTGCTGGGGCTACCTTGACGCCACTTCTCCGCCATTTGAATCACTTATTATAGTTCCGCTGCTTTTATCGTGGCGTGTTGCAGACCATTGCTTCTAAGTGTTTCACATTTTACGAACAGTAGAGTATATTCTTCAAGAGAAATGCATTTACTGCGTGTTGAGATATCTAATTACTAACAGTCCTTTAAAGAAATTCATTCAGCTCTAATATCTAATAGCATGGCCTAGACGAATTGAAATTTACGTCAGTCAGGGGCTAGTAGACTTGCGTCTTACCTGAGATTCGTTTAACGCCTTCGGTAGTTCTTCCTCTAGCTTTAGTCTGATTTTGTATAAATATTTGAAGTGATGTAGACAATCAGTTATCGTTTTACATCTTCATACATAATCACTCGATGATGAGCTTGATAAAGTGCCTCACAACGAATCATGATCAGAGGTAAACACTTTCACTTAAATACAAATTAATCAGACAGTGGTAATCACTTTATAATGTTCATTTACCCGGCAAGTTCTGACTTAGTCGACACAAATATGAAACTGTAACATTAAAATATTCCCAGTGTTCAGCATTCCCGCGAACTCAAAAAACCTGTCTCAAAGATCCGTTCTCCGAGATAAAAATATTAACATAGTCGTGGCAAACTGCGAACTATGAGATAAATGTTCACACTTAGACTGTCGGAGTCCAGCAGAAAGAACTTGACAGACATTTGCAAAATGGTTCAAATGGCTCTGAGCACTATGGGACTTAACTGCTCAGGTCATCAGTCCCCTAGAACTTAGAACTACTTAAGCCTAACTAAACTAAGGACATCACACACGTCCATGCCCGAGGCAGGATTCGAACCTGCAACCGTAGCGGTCGCGCAGTTCCAGACTGAAGTGCCTAGAACCGCTCGGCCACATCGGCCGGCAGACATTTGCAACCCTTTATAATTCTCACGAAGATCTTTATACTAGCCGTGACTGAAATGTAGGTGTTATCGCTTCTGATATTAGGTGCCGACTGACAACACAGTGCGCTCGCACAATTACTTATAGGCTTCCCTAAAAACAACTTTTAAACTTTGTTATTAAGTTTCAGTTTACAAAAACAACAATGTCAAAGGTAACTGCACTGAAATTGGATAATTTTAGTTAAGTAAGTGATAAATTACTATAAAATTAATAACTTTAGTTCGACTGTTTTATTAACACACTCTAACCTCCACTGAGAATTACTGATTCAAAGGAAATTCGTAAGTTTGTAATTTTTTCAGTTATCCCGAAATTTTTAAATAAAACAATATTTTATTAACCAACATCAGGAAAAAGTAATTACTGCATCATTTCTCAGAATTACGCCATCTTAAAGGTCCAAATGGCAAAGTATCTTCTGTGGGGTAGTCCACAATCTGGCGTTATCTATGTGCTTATTGAAATATTGCGAGGTGCCGGGGCAAGCAGTGTATTTAACACTAAATTCTTATAGAATCTCCATATGTAAATGATGCTCTAAGCCCCCCCCCCCCTATTCTAACTCCGACTTTTGCTGTTGCACATGGATTAAAGAATATACGCAAACTGACTGTAATCAACCCTGCAAGCGGAGTAGAAAAGAGTTTGGCACCTGCAATAATTTAATTTGATAAATAAGTTAAATAAAGGAAGGTTTCATTAACGTAGAGACAAATGATGGGTTGCTCTACCGATTAACAGAATGAAAGTTCTGTCCAAAATAACAATATGATTTACTAAGACTAAACACAAAATAATAAACAAAAACACATGAAACATTTATAATACATCAAATTGGCTCAAATTGGATACTCAAACAAACGCTATGAAGGTGAAGTTGTCCCTAAACTAGATTGTGAGGTTTAAGACGAAGTGGTATGTGGAGCCAATTCCTTGCCACTCAAATCTTAAGAGAGACACACAGCTAACCCAACATTAATTGCTGCTACCCAAGACAGAACAAAGTTAGAAAAAGATGAACAGGCGCACTCTGCTGAGCTCTGATTATCACCTAGGAAAATCCCTATCTGCCGGTGCTGCGGACATACGTTACCAAACTGTCTTCTTAACTGCCAGAACACGATCTGGCGTACCGGAGGCGATGGCTGGTTGCTTCGACGTCCTCGACCGAAAGGCGAGAGCCGACTATCTAGAGCACCCGTACAGGCCGAGCACACAACATTCCCGCCCCCATGAAAGTGGCCGTGGTTAAACGTTCCAATCAGCAACTCGAAAACCGGCGGAAAATTCCACTCTATTGCCGGAGCACTACCATTCCATCAATGGAGATTCTTGGCGCCAATTTCTGCGCTGATTTTGCTACGTCACGGAGCTATGCCCTGAGCAAGCCAATCACAGTTACTATTTTGCAGAAAGCGCGGGAATTTTCCCGCCACAACTGCCTGGGTACACAAGTCATTCCCACGCCTCGCTGGTAGCCCGCCAGAAAGTGTTTTCGCTAAGTTTCTGCGAAGTAACGGAACCTCTAGCCCAGCCGCTACTTCAGACCACTCCGGGCGTGTCTTTTGACAATGTTGGCGTCTGCAAAGCATTCACTCGACTTCCTCACACCCGTCGGCTTAACGCTTTCTAGATCAGGAGAGCCCGCCTGTCACCGGACCACCCGGGTGACGAGAGAGACGCTGCGTGGGAAGTCCGCGTGTGAAGGAATAGCGACTTTTCACTGCATGCAATTAGAGAGGAAAATCGTAAGATAGAAATATGAGAGGGGGCTCATGCCACCTCTCAATATCTCTCATCATACCTGAACAATAACACAGAGTTCTATATACTGAGTTAGCGAGCAGAATTAATAAGCAAAATTCTTTATTTGCGACCCAGTTAATAACAGATATGTATTAGATTCTTATTAAATAATCAGATCCAGAATTCTACAAACAAAAAAGTTCCTCGAGAGATGTTCTTGGACATATGCATAGGTAGCATAGCCTCAGTCTCCATCCTATAGGACTATATGACCTGTTAGACTGAGGTGACAAGAGCCATGGGATAGCGATGTACAAATATACAGTGGCGATGGCATCGCGTGCTCTCGATCGTTTAGCGACGGCCTTCCGCCACTGCGTTGTCCGTGGTTAGAGGTAATGACTGACATCTGCTGTTCTCCACACATTCTTGACACTGTGGATCTCGGAAAATTGAATTCCATAACGATTTCCGTAATCGAATGTCCCATGTGTCTAGCTGCGACTAACCATTCCGCTTTGAAAGTGTGTCCATTTTCGTTGTGCGGCCATAATAGGGTCGGAAACCTTTCCACGTGAATCAGCTGAATACAAATGGTAGGTCCGCAAATACACTGTCCTCTTATGCCCTGTGTCATGATTTTACAGCCTCAGCGGAAGTGTGTTTTCATTTAACTTATGAGAAGAAAAATATCGTAGCTGTCACAAACATTAGAACATGTGAACGGACTGTTTGGCTGTACAGCCTTCAGACAGAAACTCACAAATTTCAAAATAAAAAAAATGTACTGAAACTTCCTGGCAGATTAAAATTGTGTGCCGGACCGAGACTCCAACTTGGGATCTTTGCCTTTCCCGAGCAAGTGCTCTACCAACTGAGCTATCCAAGCACGACTCACGCCCCGTCCTCACAGCTTTACTTCTGCCAGTACCTCGTCTCCTAGCTTACAGAAGCTCTCCTGCGAGCCTTGCAGAACTAGCACTCCTTAAAGAAAGGATATTGCGGAGACATGGCTTAGCCACAGCCTGGGGGATGCTTCCAGAATGAGAGCACTTGCCCGCGAAAGGCAAAGGTCCCGAGTTCGAGCCTCGGTCCGGCACACAGTTTTAATCTGCCAAGAAGTTTCATATCAGCTCACACTCCGCTGCAGAGTGAAAATCTCATTCTGAAAAAAAGTACTATCGAGGATGATAAGATTGTTAAGTTTGTAGAGGTGAAAGTAGCACAACAGCTAAATGAGTCCCACGAACGTTTAAAGATAATGAAGAATGAAAAATAATAAAAATTTACAGTATCTAAATAAAGCTGTCATCAACTCGAAGTTGGTTTAAAAATCACATGGCTTTGTTATGTGTGGATATAACGTGTTGGCTCGAATGGCTCTGAGCACTATGGGACTCAACATCTTAGGTCATAAGTCCCCTAGAACTTAGAACTACTTAAACCTAACTAACCTAAGGACATCACACACACCCATGCCCGAGGCAGGATTCGAACCTGCGACTGTAGCAGTCCCGCGGTTCCGGACTGCAGCGCCAGAACCGCTAGACCACCGCGGCCGGCAGGATATAACGTGTGTGAAGTGGTAAAAAGCTGAGAGCTTATCGAGCTACGTGTGGTTTCCTTAATTCCAGTTTCCGTAAAATTCTGTGTATGTTTAATTCATAGTAATCACTAGTTCTGCCTTCCGGCTGTCTGGGTCGTAAAGGCAAAAGCGGAACATCATGCAAAGATATGACTTTATTTGACGCGTTTCGTAATTTATCTATCATAAGATATCCAGGAGCGACTGCTTGACGTAGATATGGCGTTTCATATACCACTTAAAAACACATATCCAAGTGCAACAATCACTCTTTCAAATGTGATAAGGGATAAATTCCGAAACGTATCGTATGAGCAGTAAAGTCGTTCCATGCTCGATGTTTTGCTTTTACCGTTGTGGCCCACACTGCATTCGGCGGGATTTCTTACTGATATCTTTCACCCAATTGGACACTGCAGCGTGAGTTTACGTACTACCGTTTTCCTGTGATGCTCACTATGGTCCAGGGATAGCCCTGTACCAATCAGTGTTGCCAACCCTCAAAAAACAAATTCCACAGCCCGTTATTCTCACAGTACATTTACTTTCTGAACGTACCTCGTACATCTATATCTTCGTCAATACTGGCGGCATTATAAATGTATTTCGCGACCTGAAAGTGTGCGAAAAGACCAAACTCGTCTTGGGATAATTAACGCAATATATGAACGGGATGGCTGCTGTATTTCTTGAAATAACCATCAAAATGATTACACACACCTTTACGTTTCGTGCGTACGGGCTACTGTGCGGGAGCGCAGGTAAGAGACAGCAGCCCACAGTGGCCGGATTGCAGTGCTGCCGGAGCCGCCACGTCGCTCAACATCCGCTAATGTAGCAGCCGAGTGCGGCGGCGCGCGCTGATGTGGCGGCGTTAAAGCGGCTCGGTGCCCCGCGGGGCGAGATTACCCAAATCTGACAGCTGAGTGGCGCCCCGGCCGCAATCACAGCGCCGACGGCGCGCCTGGGAGGCCGACGAGCCCGCTGATGACGGCGAGTGCTGGGGAGGGTGGGAGGGGGTTGAGGGGGGGGGGGTTGCCTCGGGGCGCCCCGTGGCCGGGCGGCGCCGCAGGTGGACAGCCGCTCGCTGACAGCTGGCGGCGCGACTCGGCAGCCAGTACTCACGTTTGTAGCCACCAGTTGTGACTTACTCTAGAGAGTCATTATATACATTTATCATTATTAAAGTAAAGGGATAGATGGGTGAAGGGAGTGAAGGAATGTGTGATGAGAAGAGGAGAGAACTGGACGAAGGTGGAAGAGGGGGAATGGTGGAAAGACAGAACACGATGGAGAGGCTTGTGTTCCCGACAGACCCAGCCAGTGGCTGGAAACTGTCCAAGATGATGAAAGTAATGTCAAAGTAAAGTAATATTAAAGTAATGTAATGGTGGCCGGCCATGTGGCCCGGATGGAGGATCACAGATGGCCTCGGAAGCTCCTGGATTTCACACCTACAGGAAAGAAACCGCCAGGGAGACCCAAGAAGAGCTGTAGGGATGGACTCCATGAAGATGTAAACATAGTGTCAATAGATGTGGACGAACGGCGGATAGCAGCAATGGACAGAATACAGTGGAGGAGGAAACTTGTAGATGCGTGCGTCCACTGGGCCTGATCACGTAGTAGTAGTAGTGGTAGTGGTAAACTACGACCGCGTACTGAAAATTTAAAAAATCACCTCCAGAACACAGAGAGTGTGTTATAAAATTGCGGAAGGGTGACTCACTATTCTGAGTGCAAGTTCCCTTTAATAATGGTGTTATCTAGTGAATGATAATACTATCTAACATGATTTTTGATGTTCGCATAAAGTACTTTGCTGAACTACTTTCTGCACATATTTTACATTAAGAATGAGATTTTCACTCGTGCAGCGGAGTGTGCGTTCATACGAAACTTCCTGGCAGATTAAAACTGTGTGCCGGACCGAGACTCGAACTCGGGAGCTGTGAGGACGGGGCGTGAGTCGAGCTCGGGTAGCTCAGTTGGTAGAGCACTTGCCGCGAAAGGCAAAGGTCCCCATTTCTACTCTCGGTCCGGCACACTGTTTTAATCTGCCAGGAAGTTTCGTATTTTACATCTGTCACTAGTTTTCTTTTCCGTAACGAATAATTCTTTCACAAATCAAGAGAAAACCATTTTTCACTTACATCTTAGTTCCATTGAGACAAGTTTTATTGCAAACAAGTGGAATTTTATTTTAGTAAGACAAAGTAGTTTGCCACACTTGTCTCGCCCATCTGGCTCTTAGGCGGGAAACTGTATTTCATTGTTGACATGCAATATTTGTGGTGATAAATTTAGTTTTACAGTTTCTTAGAAAAGAGTTCCCGCAAGTGTTAGAATAACAGTAAGGTACGCCACGCTGAAGCGCCAAGGAAATTGGTATAGACATGCGTATTCAAATACAGAGATATGTAAACAGTCAGAATACGGCGCTCTGGTTGGCAACGCCTATATACGACAAAAAGTGTCTGGCGCTGTCGTTAGATCTGTTAGTGCAGCTACAATGGAAGGTTATCAAGATTTAAATGAAACTTCCTGGACTGGTCTCGGTCCAGCACACATTTTCAATCTGCCAGGAAGCTTCAGCACACACTCTGCTGTAGAGCGAAAATCTCAAAATGGTTCAAATGGATCTGAGCTCTATGGCACTTAACATCCGAGGTCATCGTTCCCCTAGAACTTAGAACTACTTAAACCTAACCAACCTAATGACATCACACACATTCATGCCCGAGGCAGGATTCGAACCTGCGATCGTAGCAGTCGCGCGGTTCCAGACTGAAGCGCCTAGAACCGCTCGGTCACACCGGCCGGCTAGTGAAAATCTCATTCCGGAAGATTTAAGTGATTTTGAACGTGGTGTTACAGTCAGCGCACGAGCGATGGGACACAGCATCTCCGAGGTAGCGATGAAGTGGGGATTTTCCCCTATTACTATTTGACGAGTGTACCGTGAATATCACATAAACTCTCGGACATCGCTGCGGCCGGTAAAGATCCTGCAAGAACGGGACGAACGATGATTGAAAAGAATCATTTAACGTGACAGAACTGCAACCCATCCGCACATTGCTGCAGATTTCAGCACTGGTCCATCAACAAGTGTCAGCGTGCGACCCGTTCAACGGAACATCATCGATATGGACTTCCGGAGACTAAGGCCCACTCGTGTATCCTTAATAACTGCACGACACAAACTTTTAGGCCGCACCTGCTCCCATCAACACCGACATTGAACTATTAATGACTGGAAACATGTTGGTCGGACAAGTCTCATTTCAAGTTGTGGATGTGTACGGGTATGGAGACAACCTCATGAGTACACGGACCCTGCATGTCAGCGGTGGACTGTTCAGGCTGATGGAGGCTTTGTAATGGTGTGGAGGGTGTGAAGTTGGAGTGATATGGGACCCCTGATACGTCCAAGTACGACTCTGGCAGGTGACAGTTATGTAAGCGTCCTGTCTGATCACCTACATCCATTCATGTCCATTGTGCATTCCGACGGACTTGAGCAATTCCAGCAGGACAGTGCAACACCCCACACGTCCAGAATTGCTATAGAGTGGCACCAGGAACACTCGAGTTTAAACACTTCCACTGGCCACCAAACTCCCCAGACATGAACATTATTGAGCATGTCTGGGATGTCTTGCAACGTTCTGTTCAGAAGATGTCTCCACCCCCTCGTACTCTTACGGATTTATGGGCAGCCCTGCAGGATACATGGTGTCAGTTCGCTCCAGCACTACTTCATACATTAGTCTTGTCCATGCCACGTCCTGTTGCTTCACTTCTGCGTGCTCTCTGTGGCTGTACACGATATTAGGCAAGTGTATCAGTTTCTTTACTTCTTCAGTGTATTACGTTTGTGGTAGCTACGTAACTGCTAAGAAAAGACTGGATATTAACAGTTTCGTGAAGTACAGTTACACACCGAGATGGCAAAAGTCGTGGGATAGCGATATGCACATGTACAGATGGCTGCAGCATTGCATACACAAGGTATAAAAGTGCAGCACATTCGCGAAACCCACTCTACTCAACTGATACAGCTGATAAGGTTTCCGACGTGATTACGGCCGCACGACGGGACTTAACAGATTATGAACACTGAACTGTCGTTGGTGCTAGATGCAAGGGACGCACCACTACGGAAATCGTTAGAGAATTCAATATTGCGTAATGTACAGTGTCAAGTGCGTACCGAGAACAACAAATCTCACCCATTACGTCACTCCACTGAGAACGCAGTGGTCAACAGCCTTCACTTAATGACCGAGGGCAGTGGCAATTGCGAAGATTTGTCAGTGTTAACAGTCAAACAACACTGAGTGAAATAACCGCATAAATCAATGTGGGATACTGCAAAGGCCAAAATAAGAACGGCACTATAGTGACGTCAGAGAGATTCCTCTTAGAACGCAAAAGATTCAAAACCATTACCCACTGATTACCCCCGGACGAACAGAGAAGAGTGCTATGTAAGGGGAATATTTATGATCCTGACGACTGGGCCAATGTTATTGCAGAGCCATCAATCAAACCAACATTTGGGTTCAAATGGTTCAAATGGCTCTGAGCACTATGGGACTTAACTACTGAGGTCATCAGTCCCCTAGAACTTAGAACTACTTAAACATAACTAACCTAAGGACATCACACACATCCATGCCCGAGGCAGGATTTGATCCTGCGACCGTAGCGGTCACGCGGTTCCAAACTGACGCGCTTAGAACCGCACGGCCACACCGGCCGGCAAACCAACATTTGTGCTAACGAAAATGAAGAGAGAGGACTTCAACGATGTGGAGTGTCTCAAGTGCAGTTTTGTAAAGAAATCTGATGTCTCTATTTCACAATCAGTTAATTTCAAACTCGAGTAACACAATCCATTCCTCATAAAAGTTATGCACAGTTATGATTACACTGACGAGAAAGAAGTGAATATTATTTCTAGTACCTTGAAGCAGCTGACAGCAATGGGTGAAATGCTGAAGACTTGGAATGAGAAAGTGATTTAGAGATAAACCCAAATAAGTAAAATTGTTGTTAAAGGTACAGTACAATTTAAATTTGAATTTTCCAAATACAGTTTCATGTTTTACACTATTCCGGATGAAATACATAAATATCAAATAAAAAGTCATCAGATACAACCATAGCCCACACATTATGAGTAAACATAAAATATAATAATGTATCAAAATAGCTACATGTCAATGAATATATTAACTTAGACCGAACATTCATTAATAACAACGCAAGGTATACTTGATATAAATATTGAGCATTGGCGGCTCATATCGATAGTGCCACTCTGGTGGTTTATCTTTCCTGCCACGTTCAGGGCGGTAAGCAGCGCCCTCTGGGGCCTACGCGAGGAGTAACGAGGCGAGATCCTGTGGGGGGGGGGGGGGGGGGTGCTCCGGGACGTGGTTGAAGACGGTTGTCGGGTTGACGCAGCGAGTGTGGGACCGGACCTATCGCATGGAGATATACAAGTTGGCTCTGACGGAACGCGCCGTAGCAAGCAGCGGGAAGCGGGCGTCCTGTAATTTGTGAGAAGGAGTAACGATCTTGCATTGGATGTCCCAGTGGTTCCCGAGAGTTGCGGTGGCTGCTTTCGGAGAAGAAAATTGGTAAGAGCTTGTGTTTACCCTCTTTTCCGTACGATGTTGCTGCCTGCCGTTATAAATCAGGCGCTTGTATTGACTATACGGGAACTGATGTAAAATTACATTTGTGATTCTCACTTGTACTGTGACAATTTAGAGGCGAAAACTGTGGTGGTTTCATTAGCTCTGGTTCTTTGCTGTGCAACTAAGGAAATCAGTTATTCGGGGTAGCTGAGGGAGCACTATTATGTTGGTCTAAGTTATACATTCTCCACGTTTTGTCTATGGCTTTGCGAATCGAAATCGTGGGGGAGTACACGTGTGAGTAATTTGCTATTGTATTGATGGTTATGTTGTAAAGACTGTTCTCTGGTGTGTTAAATCACGCGCTGATTTGTAGCCAATCTAAGCAGAAGTTACCATTGCTACTTGCTTATGTGCTACTATCCTTACGATTGGCGTTGTTTGTCTTTTGATTGTGGGTGTGCTCACGTTAAAAAAAAAAATAATTACGGCTACTATTCATAAGGGTTGTCTAGTAAAGAAATTGCTTAAGCTTTTATCATATGCTGGTTTGTTTGCCTATCACATTGGCTTTCTATGCAGTAACCGAAGGAATGTGTATGGTGGTTCAAGATTGTAGGCTGATTAGTATTTGAACTTGTGTCGAGGTAAAGGGCGAGATCAGCATCCCGCAAACCCGCACGCTGCGCATGTAAATGTTCCGCTATTGGGGAGCCGGCCCTCTGTTCTTGGATTGTGTAAGGATACGTGATGAGTGCATCGCTGCAGTTTTTCACGTGCTAATTGCGGGGTGTCGGTGCCGTCCTAGGGCTAGACTTGTATATTATGTTGAAAGGGAATTAACTGTACCACTGTACCAAACTTAAGAGAGCTTTTAGTTTGTTTTAGGTCTGTACATGGAATGATGTTGATATTTTGTCGATTACGGCAATAACTTCCTGTGTTGGGAGATCCTCTGAGGGACTTGTATTGTACTGTTGCAGTGCAGTCCATCTGACACGTGCTGCTTAAAATTTGGGACTGTAGCTCTCTGATGTTGTATATTACTGTTTATCTTAAATGTCTTGGATGTAATATGGTTGTTGAGGGCATGTAATTAATTTCGATCGCTGGTTCCTTAAAGGAAGTATTTCGTTTTAAAATATGTGCTCGGTCACAGCCTATTTAAATATGATTTTAACTCATCATTCAAATTTTCTAGTCTTGGTTTCTTAAAAGGCTTTCAGTTAAATGATTGCTATTTGCCTGTTTAAATGTTTGAGTGACTTAAAAGAAAGTAATATTATTTATAATTTTTACTGACTGTTTCTTTTGGGTAATACCTGACTTATGTGTTCAATAAATGAGTGTCTAGTCAATGGTGATGCACTGTTCTATTGCTAGCCTACCCCTTCCACTCCACAGCCTATTGAGCTACTTTGTGTCGAAATTGTGTTCAGAACACCCCTATGACCTGACACCTCAATATTTATGATTAAATGATATACTGATTTATGGATTTCATCAAACATTGGAAATACTCTTCTGAAAAACTGTGACTCTATATGGCAGAAACTTTTCAATTATTATGTTGGTTTATGAAACACAGGATAGGTAAGTGTTGGTAAGAAAAATGGCTATTTCTTGCCAGTTAAATATCGGGTGTAGACAGATTCATGCTCAACCTAATATTTCTCTACTTCACCTTCACTGCATAGAAAGTCACTCCGTCTCAACTAATAAAAAATTTATAAAAACAAGACGTAACTTGACCACACAGATACGTTCCAGAAACGGTTGTGCGTTAACGTGGGAGCGGAAATCGGTTGTGAAAGAGGACTGAGCAATCAGTTTACGAAATCTGTTATCGGGTTCTGCGTGTAAACGTAGTGTGTGTGTCATCGATAAGATGGCATTAGCAACTTCTACACTGCAAACGGCTGTTCTTCAACACAGGTTTTAAGTCTGACATGCTGAAACACAGTCGTTTTGCTGTATACCCCTTGATAATAGCCATAAGGTCAAAACTGGAACTGTATAAATAAAAATCTTCTGCAGTCAATAGCGAACATGGTATCTTTTAGAAAGTTCTACTTTGTTATGAACCAAAACCTCGAGAAATTGATGTAAGTTTTTATTTTTTCACACTGATCTTTAACCACCTTTCCCAATTTCCCGTTGCTTCCGTATACTGCTTGCTAAATGTACTGACAGAATAACATTGGGGATAACTCATGAACCTATTTATTCCGTCTTCGACTACTGCTTTCCTTTCATGTCCTTTGATCACAATTCCAAGTATAATTTCTGTCCGGGTTGTAAATATCTGTTCGCTCCGTATTGGATCCCTTTTATTCACCCGAGCCCAAACAACAATAAAACGCAATATAACTTAAAGCTACAGTGTAATATTCATTATAGCGAATTTCAAACTGTACGAGCCCAATGCTTAGAAGCGAGACTCCCACGTCACAGCGTTCGCTCACATTACTCAAGAACCAAAAAGGGTTCAGGTTTCTGCCTCGCCCAACATTCACAGTATTCATCATCCTTGATACCTCACATCTTCAAATTAGTCTTGCAGTTGATCACCGCGTTTATTGACCCGTTGCGTTTCTTGCAGGTCCCGTATTGCAGACTGTCGCTTGGTTTTAGGTTCTGTCTCGCTGTCCATAATTCGTCATGAGACTTTGTTCCCCACAGCTCAGTTCGGCGATCGCCTGCAGAAGTTGTAATTGGTGCTATGGTAACTAGGAAGCTTTTTCTGGATTCCAGTCGTGATGGGTAAAGTAGAGTTCCGAACAGTTGATGGCTTGCATATGTTCCTTGCTCCTTACTTGCGTTCTCTGCAGCTGCTCGTCGTCTTACATCTGAAGGTACCACGCCCGTGAGTCAAAAGAGTTTGGTTTTATGCACTCGATGGCTATGCGGCCTGGTTCTACTTGGTTAGCATTTACAAACAGAGTGGGGCGGCGTGCTCGGCAGCAGAGAAACAGTTAAGTGCGGATATGCGGAGGACACTGGTTGCGTTCAGCAGGTCGTATTCGCGGGTGGCGGGTAAGATGACGCCTCACACATACCTTACGTCTTCTGTGTACACAGTACGATACGTAGGTCGAGGCAGGATTGAGCTTTAACCTCAGATACTGAGTACGGACACAGTGATTCAGACTGCGCCCTTTCCATATAACTTCCAGCTTTCTCACTGCCTCCTTATCGCGTATGTGAAATGCACACTCTTGGGCTTTATTGGAA
Source organism: Schistocerca cancellata (assembly GCF_023864275.1). Taxonomy (NCBI): domain Eukaryota; kingdom Metazoa; phylum Arthropoda; class Insecta; order Orthoptera; family Acrididae; genus Schistocerca; species Schistocerca cancellata. The sequence goes on from NC_064630.1 coordinate 814,829,842, forward strand.
CCCTGCTACTTAATTATCCCTAGTTCGTCGACCACTTTGCAGCCCTGCAACAAGGATGACATCTTCACTTTGGCCATGCAAAACTTTTATATTTGTGTTTGGTAGTGCGCTGGAGACGGACTGGACCGTCGCTTCTGATTCCACCACGCCCGCTGCACACTGTGTATGCCATGCGTGTGCGGCTTATCTGGAGGGAACTTCCCGCCTCGGCAAAGGGCGTAGGCCGCGCCGCCGCTCCCGTGGGACCCAGGCAGCCACATCACGCCACGCCACGCCACGCCTCACCTAGCGTTGCGTGAGGAAGCCAAGCCACTGGAGGCGTCATCGTGCGTGCTGCCCTGTTATAAGTGGCGACAGCTCACACTCTTTGTTTCCAGAGCTGATCCGTAATTGATACTGGATCGTTAATTACACAGCCGCCCATAAAAATCGCAACTTCATGAAGGTGGCACGCGAAGAACGTCAGATTGGTATGAAAGGTGTTACATGATTTGCCACGAAAATGATTAACATCTACACTCTGTGTATTACCAGCCTATTCTTTTTAGCTCCCAGTGTTTTCAAAAATTGCTGTGAAAGTAATGTGCAAAATAACAGTGCCACATCATAGTACATACGAGGGGCGTTCAATAAAAAATTCAAGACATTTTGCTTTCTGAAAGGAGGGTGGTTTTATTCAGGACATCGATGCACCATATTATTCCCCCCCCCCCCCCACTCTTTTCGCTACTAAACTGTATTTTCTCAACTTTATCTCCTTTCAATGCGACGGCCTTAAGCCACCTTGCGGTGAGGGCACGCATGTCCGCTTGATACCACAGTACTCGTCGACGCCGGAGGCATTGTCTTCCTGCATCATCAGTAACCTCCACATCATCCACGTACTGCTTTCCGCAGAGTGCATTCTCCATTGGAGAAAATAAGTGGAAGGCGGAAGGTGCGAGACACGATCTGTAGTGTGAATGAGGTACAACACACCAATGAAGTTTTGTGAGCTCCCCTCGGGTGAGCAGCTTCTGGCGAGGCCTTGCGTTCTCATGCAGAAGGAGAGTTCGTTTGCATTTTTCTGTCGACGTACGAGGTGGTTTTTTCAATTTCCTGGGCGTACCCTAATGCAGCTCACAGTTGATCGTTTGCACCATGAGGGAGAACGTGAACGAAATACCCTGACAGACGCGCACTTCATTCACCATTCAGTGCTCGTATTTCATATTTCTAATGCCACCATTCTGGTATTCGGTAAAATAATAATTCAGGCAATATTAATAATTTCTATGGGTTACCTAATTTATTTGAGGATTTTTACAGTTTGTCTCACGCTGATCTGTGAGAGGAGCTTGGCGCTAGGAATTTTCTTTATGGGCGAGGGCAGCCATGATGGCTTCCTGTTTCCCATCCCTTTACCGATCGCCAGGGTAGCACGTGGTGTCGTTTGAACGTTCAGTAGTGGCCAAAGTTTCTCCTGTTCTCAGTTCCCCAACCTGCCTTACCAACCTTATAACTGCTATTTCTGCTCGATTTTAACTTCGCGAGGTCGCCTCCCTGTGTGATTCCCGTCCTGTGATTGGCCAGTTCAGGTGCGCGCCCGTTTTTCGCCCGTAGGCGCCAACAGCCCTCCGCGGGTGGATAGTGGACAGAGGGGCAGTAGAGGCAGTTCTACTGTGACGGTGCCTGAGACCGGAGGTGCCGCTTCCAGGAGATGAAGTTTGACAAGCGTGAGCGCCGGCGTGCACTGTAGCTTCGCGCCCTGCGGCCCAGAGGGAACCTTGTAGGTCGTTTTACTGAGGTGCGTTCCTCATACTATGGTTTACGCAATTTCTCCGGATCATAAGTCTGTAGTTTTTCCTTGTACAGTTGGGCATTATGTGCGAGACGTGTTGGTTTGTCACAGTAGCTTGCAGTGCGGCACTAACGTGTATACTTTGATGTTCGCTTTTCCGCTTCGCCTGGCAGTATCTCTTTCAGTTTTCCTGTGCAAAATTCGACTCAGAATGTAGGTCTTCCTAGCTTGAAAACTTGTGCTCTGTGTCTCCTATGCCACGTGGTGAATGTCTGTTTCGTTAACGTAGTCATGTTTCGTTAACGTAATCGGACCGCGAACCAAACTTATCCAGTATCGCCCGTGGGAATAGTTTCGCGTCTTGCTGGTTTTATTCCTTTAGTGCAGGAGGCTACCTAGCGACTCACCCACAGTAGCATCTTTCTTAGTCTTTGGCTGATTCATGGTGGTGGTCGTTGCATACCTGCAACCACTTCCTTTGGTAAATTGGACTCCATCTGGTAATACGGCGGTCGTTCCTAAAATTCCTTTTCTCCTGCTATCGTGGCTTATTATGAACGAGCGTTGGGGCAGGCTCTTGAACTCAATTCTTTCTTCCCCCACCCCCATTTGATTGTATAATTGTTCAATATTCAACTGTTAAATAAATGAATCCTTTAATTATTACATTCTCCCTTTCATTACGTGAAATTACGCTTAGTGTCGTAGTAGAATAATGCAGAACTATAACGATTGCTATAAGGTCGTGGAGGTCTCGCGCCATTAATTATAGGATCAAGATTCAATATCGCGCGCCTGGCACGACCATTGCACGCATGGCACCAATAATACTAATAATAATTTTCAGTTATCCCGCATTGATAAACTGGCAAGTGTTCACGGCTCAGTGTGGGTACGTGAGCACTAAATCCACTTGATGTGGTGGAAGTAGTGGCCTCTGTTTTACCTTGCTGGTTTAGAAAAAATATCAAAAATCACAGCCCCTACAGCAAGGGATAGTAACCTGTAAAGAATAAACGAGCCACCGCTTTTAACCCCCTTGAGAGTCCCAGAAGACTGTCGCCGTCTGAGGATGAGGCTTTGAACTTTTTCTTCGGAGGAGATATGGTATCGCGCCGCCCTCTGAATTGCCTTATTGTATCGGTTCGAAGTAATGAAGCCGTTTTCGTCACCTACAATGGCGATCGACAAAAAATTGTCACGCCCAGCCTAGTAACGTGCAAGCAACTCCACACAGATGGTCCATCGTTGTTCTTTATGATCTTCTGTTGTGCGGCGAGGAATCCACCGGCCACAAACCTTCTTGTACCCCAACTGGTGGACGAGTGCTTCAGCACTACCAACAAAGAGATCCAATTCAGCAGCGAGGTGTTTACTGTGGTCCGCGAGAGTGGCCGCAAGTTCCAACATTGCAGGAGCCACAGTGTGTGCGGTCAGCCGGCGCGCTGGGGATCCGACATGTCTGCGCGACCGAGTTACGATGATTACAGACGCCTGGCCCAAAGACTCACCGTGCTTTTGTTCACTGTCAGGTCTACGTAGACTTTCTGCAAGCGTCTATGAAGATCTGCGATGTACTGATTTTCCGCCAAAAGAAACTCAATGACAGCTGTCTGCTTGGAATACGCCTCCGTTACACGCGCCTTTTTGCAGGCTACATATAGCGCTGCCACCCAACGGAACCACATGAAACTATAGGGGCCGAAGCGAAATATTCCATGATGTTACACAACAAATTCCACATTTTTTCCACCGAAATTGTTCGAGAAACAAATGCGTTGCATTACTTACTGAACGCTCGTCGTATAATTAACTGTCGGATTCTCAGTTTGGTTTCAGGATGAAAGAATCCACAAATTATGCTATATGTTCTTTTGTGCCTGAGACATTAGCAAGTCTAAATGACAGGATCATGACAGAAGCTATTTTCTTCGATTTAACAAAAAAATATATTTACTTAATCATACAATACTTTTGCGTAAGAAGACTTCTATTTTATACTGGAGTTCATCGCATCAGTTGAGAGTATTTCATTGCATTGGTCTGTTTACTTGTATACTCTCCGGTTTTTGTGTCTTAATAATCTTTTAATTTTTAATTACGAACTCTCTAAATAGCGTTCTGTAAAATAAGTACTGACTCCTTCCATGACCAAGCAACTTTGACTCACATGGTCCCACTGAATGTGATAAATCCAAACATATTATAAAAATGGATGTGTATGTTCTGTATCTCCTCCTAAATCATTGAATTAACTTCCACCAAACTTGCTACACGTATCCCTTACTGTCGAACAACATACGCTCTAAGGGGAAGAACCACATACCTCTCAGAGTTCAGAAGATACAACGTGATAAACAGCATAAAAACATACATGACGGTTAAAAGTATTATTTCTGTGCTATTAACTATACTCTCGATAAATTCCGCAGGAAGTATCGCCATACGCCGCTAAATGCCCCTGCACAGATATGTTGTGGTAGCACAAATATTTCAGTAGATATAACGTCATAAATGCTGAGAAGCCTAAAAAACTGCCGCATTGCGATTGACGTTTTATTACTTCTTTGCTGCTGACTCTTGACATTATCCACATATGCCGTTGGATGCACGTGAGCAAATACACTTAAGAGCCGAAGAAACTGGTGCACCTGCGTAATAATGTGTAGTGCCCCAGCGAGCACGCAGAAATGGCGCAACACGGCGTGACATGGACTCGATTCATGTTTGAAGAAGTGCTGGAGGGAACTGACACCATGAATCCTCCAGGGTTGCGTAAGAGTAAGATGGGGTGGAAATCTCTTCTGAACAGAACGTTGCAAGGCATCGTAGTTACGCTCAATAATGTTCATGTTTGAGCAGTTTGGTGTCCAGCGAAAGGGTTTAATCTGAGAAGAGTGTTCCTGGAGCCACTCTGTAGCAACTCTGAACGTGTGGGGTGTCGCATTGTTCTGCTGGAATTGTCCTAGCCTGTCGGAATGCACATGAGTCGATGCAGTTAATTAGACAGGATGCTTACATATGTCTCACCTGTCAGAGTCGAACGTGGACGTTTCTGGGGCCCCATATCACTCCAACTTCACACCCTCCACACCTTACAAAACCTCCATCGGCCTGAATAGTCCGCCGCTGACATGCAGGGTCCATGTATTCATGAGGTTGTCTCCATACCCGTACACATCCACAACTTTAAATGAGACTTGTCCGACCTGGCAACGTATCTCTAGTCATCAGCAGTTTAATACTGAAGTTCACAGACCCAGGCAAAGCGTAAAGTTTGTGTCGTGCAGTCATCGAGGGTACACGATTCGGCCTTCCGCTCCGAAAGCCCATGTCGATGATGTTTCGTTGAATGGCTCGCATGCTGACACTTGTTGATGACCCAGTACTGAAATTTACAGCAACTTACTGAACGGTTGCACTTCTGTCAGGTTGAATAATTCTCTTTAAACAGCGTTGGTAAGTTCTGGCAGGTCCTTTTTCCGGCCGCAGCGATGTCGGAGATTTGATGTTGTACCGGGTTCCTGATGTTCACGGCATACTCGTGAAATGGTAGTACGGGAAAATCCCCACTTCGTTGCTACGTCAGAGATCCTCCGTCCCATGGCCCGTGCAATTGTAGCAGCAGTAACCCACCTAACAGCTGTGCCAGACACATGTCCTACATAGGCTTTGCCGGTCGCAGATCGGTATTATGACTGTTTACATATCTGTGTATTTGAATACGGATGCCTATACCACTTTCTTTGGTGCTTCAGTGTGTGTCATTGCACAACAAAAAAAAAGGTTCAAATGGCTCTGAGCACTATGGGACTTGACATCTGTGGTCATCAGTCCCCTAGAACTTAGAACTACTTAAACCTAATTAACCTAAGGACATCACACAACACCCAGTCATCACGAGGCAGAGAAAATCCCTGACCCCGCCGGGAATCGAACCCGGGAACCCGGGCGCGGGAAGCGAGAACCCTACCACACGACCACGAGCTGCGGACGATTGCACAACATATCGTTCATGAGATGAGACGTCATAAACACACAGATTCATGAAATTATGCTCCATCATGCTTCAAGATTTCTTCATTACTAAGATAATCGAATGATCAAGTCGTCTTATGGAAATCCCTGACATCTGGCAGCGCTTTTGACATCTTTCAACTGCGATGCGCAAACTGTTGTAGGCAAACGATAGTCACCTATAGAGCTATGAAGAGGCGTCTCCATAAGTTTCAAAATATCGCTGTAACACCCGAAGCGAAAATGATTAGCGTACACCAATTTTTTCATATCCAGTTTATTAATTTGAATAGCATTCTTACACATTTGTACATAATACATGGTTCTCTGTACGACTGTTTCATAATTGCAAAGATTTTTTCACTAATACATGGAAATGAAATTTTTTCGATACTTCAGTACAAACACTTTCACTTTTTTGTTTCCGCTTCTAAACGAAAATTGCCAAAATGAATACCTGGGCAATACCGGGTTCGCAACTAAAGACAGGTGAACTGTATCAGAAGTTTCGAACGCCTACTGGAGCTAAACAAAACTTTCGGTCGTTTTAATAACCTGTTCGAGTTGGACTGGTCGATAGATAGATTACTCACAAATAACTCTGATACAGGAATGAAAGCCGTGCAATGGACCGAATAATGAAAAAAAAAATAGCACCCCTTAAACGTATTCTGGTTGTCAGTTCTCACAAAATCAGTAAGGGTTAGTTATTAGAGGGAGTCAACTATCTTCTGGATCGAAAGTCTTCTTCCAAATTAACCCCTCTTAGTTTGCATTTTAAGAGCTCACATAAAAAGGAAAAGGTATACATTAATATGAACAATAGTGATACAAGAGGAAACAAAATGGATGACAATTACTGAACATTGTATCAATTTAAGTGAGTGCTAAATAAGGTTGACAGGGTCTAAAAGGAATATGTAAGATGCGAGTGACCCGCAGCTCAACAGATCGTTCTCTAAAACGCACAATCGCTGTTGGGCTGCGATCATACCATCACAGACGATGAAGACTTAACATGCAAATGCCTAAACCTACACGGTCATGAATGAGCGCTTATCCATGAGACAAAAAACTGAGTTGTGTTACCTAACCCTATTTAACATGAATTGAATCCAAAATAATTAACCGTGATTCTCCCACGATGGCTGACGCTGCAAGCTATTCTCAGCAGAATCGACGACTCACAGACACGAGACCTGCATCTGCTGCAGCGGCCAGTAGCAGCAATTTCAGTGACGATGTGATGAGCTGAGTCTCGAAAAAGCAGGCTGAAGTTCTCAGCCGAGTCTGTCGTCCTCTGTGCCTCCACAGAGAGGGCCTGCCTGCTTCTGCATCTCCACAGAGAGCCCTTCCGTGCCTAGAGCCACTCCATCCCTATCCAGACTGCCCAAAAATTCAGCAATTCTGCGTGTCCTCCCTGCTCTATACAGGATCTGCGCAGATGTGCTTCCAGCAATGGGAAAGGCTTGACCAATGAGCGACCTGTAAGGTTTCCTCAGTTAGACTCCAGCACCCCTCCCACGGAATACACTCCTGGAAATGGAAAAAAGAACACATTGACACCGGTGTGTGAGACCCACCATACTTGCTCCGGACACTGCGAGAGGGCTGTACAAGCAATGATCACACGCACGGCACAGCGGACACACCAGGAACCGCGGTGTTGGCCGTCGAATGGCGCTAGCTGCGCAGCATTTGTGCACCGCCGCCGTCAGTGTCAGCCACTTTGCCGTGGCATACGGAGCTCCATCGCAGTCTTTAACACTGGTAGCATGCCGCGACAGCGTGGACGTGAACCGTATGTGCAGCTGACGGACTTTGAGCGAGGGCGTATAGTGGGCATGCGGGAGGCCGGGTGGACGTACCGCCGAATTGCTCAACACGTGGGGCGTGAGGTCTCCACAGCACATCGATGTTGTCTCCAGTGGTCGGCGGAAGGTGCACGTGCCCGTCGACCTGGGACCGGACCGCAGCGACGCACGGATGCACGCCAAGACCGTAGGATCCTACGCAGTGCCGTAGGGCACCGCACCGCCACTTCCCAGCAAATTAGGGACACTGTTGCTCCTGGGGTATCGGCGAGGACCATTCTCAACCGTCTCCATGAAGCTGGGCTACGGTCCCGACACCGTTAGGCCGTCTTCCGCTCACGCCCCAACATCGTGCAGCCCGCCTCCAGTGGTGTCGCGACAGGCGTGAATGGAGGGACGAATGGAGACGTGTCGTCTTCAGCGATGAGAGTCGCTTCTGCCTTGGTGCCAATGATGGTCGTATGCGTGTTTGGCGCCGTGCAGGTGAGCGCCACAATCAGGACTGCATACGACCGAGGCACACAGGGCCAACACCCGGCATCATGGTGTGGGGGGCGATCTCCTACACTGGCCGTACACCACTGGTGATCGTCGAGGGGACACTGAATAGTGCACGGTACATCCAAACCGTCATCGAACCCATCGTTCTACCATTCCTAGACCGGCAAGGGAACTTGCTGTTCCAACAGGACAATGCACGTCCGCATGTATCCATTGCCACCCAACGTGCTCTAGAAGGTGTAAGTCAACTACCCTGGCCAGCAAGATCTCCGGATCTGTCCCCCATTGAGCATGTTTGGGACTGGATGAAGCGTCGTCTCACGCGGTCTGCACGTCCAGCACGAACGCTGGTCCAACTGAGGCGCCAGGTGGAAATGGCATGGCAAGCCGTTCCACAGGACTACATCCAGCATCTCTACGATCGTCTCCATGGGAGAATAGCAGCCTGCATTGCTGCGAAAGGTGGATATACACTGTACTAGTGCCGACATTGTGCATGCTCTGTTGCCTGTGTCTATGTGCCTGTGGTTCTGTCAGTGTGATCATGTGATGTATCTGACCCCAGGAAAGTGTCAATAAAGTTTCCCCTTCCTGGGACAATGAATTCACGGTGTTCTTATTTCAATTTCCAGGAGTGTACCTTTATCAACGATGTCAATCAGTGGTAGAATTATGGTACATGTTTTGCGCTCGCACATTACTCAGTTCTTTCAGAACAAAAATCTTTTCTATAAAAATGATCATGCGTTCCTCAGGCACAGACGTTGCTCTAGTCATCCATGAAACTCACAGTGCTGCCGTCAACCAGAAGTTTCGCGCTGCCCTTTAGTGAATAGAATAAAAGCTTACCCCAGAAACTGGGCTAGGTTTGTGGCTGGATGCTGGATTTCGTAGTACATAAGGCTCAATACGCTGTTCCTAACAGAAAGAAATCTACATTATGTACGAATGGCTTTCAATAAGTAATGCAGCACATTTCTTTTTTGTCTGCCAATTTCGGTTGAAAAAATGCAGGATTTGTTGTGGAACACCGTGGAATATTCCCGCTTCAGCCACTGTAGTTTCAAAATTTTTTTCATTCAGAGACTGTCATAGAGTTTCTTTTGGGGAAAACCAGAGCCTCGGAGATGTTCATAGGCGCTTGCACAATATCTCCGGAGACCTGACTGTGAACAAATGCATGGTGAGTCGTTGAGTCAGGCGTCAGTCATCATCTCAACAAAGTCGCCCACACCTGTCCGATCTCCCACATACTGTTCGGTCGCACAGAACTGTGGTTCCTGCAACGTTGGAACGTGCGGTCACTATCATTCAAGGAGATCTATGGTTCATAATCAGACATCTCACTGCTCAACTGAATATTTCTGTTGGTAGAGATTACACACTCCTCCACCAGTTTGGGTGCTCAAAGTAGGAGCCCACTGGGTTTCTTGCCGCCTAACAGAAAAGCATAGGGCAACAAAGGACTGTCTGTGCGAAATTACTTCAGCGTTACAACGCTGATCATGACAATGTTTCTTGAACTTTGTTAGAGGTGATGACACACGGATTCGTCACTTCGAAGATGAAACAAAATGGGAATCCATGGAGTGGTGCCACACCGTGTCTCCTCCAAAGAAAAAGTTGAAAATCGCACGTCAGTCATGTCGATGGTCTTCTGAGACTTTTAAGGAGTTGCCTTGTCTGATGTCCTTCATCGTGGTGCAGAGAACACCCCTGAGGTGTATTGTATTACCCTCTGTAAATTAAAGAAACACGTGTTCATCGCCGCAAAAATGCGAACGAACTTCTCCACGACAACGCAAGGCCTCAAACAAGTTTGTGCCCCCGAGAGAGGAACACAAAATTTCATTGGACTGTTTATCCTCATCCACCCTAAAGCCCAGATCGAGGACATTTCGACTTTCATCTGAAGGATGCACTCCACTGGAAGCAGTACCTGGATTTTGAGGAGGTTATTGATGCAGCAAGACGTTAACTCCAACGTCGACCAGTAGAGTGGTACCTGGTGAGCGTACAGGTTCTCCTAGTAAGGTGACGTAACGTCGCCGCACTCAACGGAGATTAATTTGAACAATAGTTTTTTGTAGCGTAATCAGTGGGAATGATATAGCTTATTGGAATCCTGAATAAAATCAACCTGCTTCTACAAAAACAAAAGTGTTGCATTAGGTACAGAACATTCCTCGTGAAAGGAATGTCTGGAGCCCCCAAAGGAAGCGTTGCTGTCTACCACAAATAATCTAGCGGGAAACGTCGGAATTTCTATGAGGCTGGTTGCAGAGGATGCTATTAGCTGTAGGAATGCTGCAACGCCAGAACGCTACCAAATGCAGTAAGACCTGTGGAGACCCAATGATTGCACAGGGTCTGGCAGCGGATTCTAAACGTAGATAAGTGTGATGTATCGGGGACAAATAGGGAAAGAGATCCATTACTGTTCGATTATACTACAGGAGATAAATCACTGGAAACAGTCTCAACCGTAAGACATCTAGGCGTAACTGTCCATAACGGTATAAAGTGGAATGTCCACATAAAAATGACTGCAGGAAAACACTATTTCAAGGTGAGATTCAGTGTAATAGCATAGATGCAATGCAGGAAAGACTTCCAAGACATAAGACACATTCCTGGATAAAGCTTGTCTCTCACCCTAAAAAAGGTTGGGTTCTTAGTAAAGACGGAAGATACGAGGAATAGCGGTAGGCTGCTTCGCGTCATCTTTTAGTAAACACGAGATCGTTGCTGAGGTGTTCAACTCCAGTGGAAGACGTCATTAGGAGGCATCGCGTATCATAGACAGAGTTACTTTCAAATTTTCGAGGCATTCCTTCAAAGAAGAGTCGGGCAACCTGTTACATCTTTCCACATACGTCATGCGATATGACCACGACGAGACAATCAGAAGCACAAGATCCCATACGGAGGCCTACTGAGAGTAGTCCGTCCGTCAAAGCATTCACGAGTGGAACAGAGAAGGGGTACAATTAAAGTGGCGTCAGAAGTACACTCCGCCACATACCGTACGGTGACCTGCGTGCGATAGATGTAGATGGTGAGCGAAAAGGATCCATTACATACAATTCGTTCAGAGTTACCGCCTGCAAGGATAATATCCGGCAAATGAAGCATCGGAATAAACAATGGAAGGTACATCCCCCCAAATTAGGGCAGTTTATAGTTGGTTCTGTTATGTATTGTCACCAATCGCGGGTTCGGGTCGCAATACATAACAGGAGAAATTATTAACTGCCCGAGAGAGAGAGAGAGAGAGAGAAAAATTGCAGAGACACGGAAAGAAAGAGAGAGAGAGAGAGAAAGAGAAAGAGTTAATCTCAGCATAATCATAAGTTTTACTTACAGACAGCATGAAATTGCGTATTTAAAAATGCAGAAAGCCGGGAAAAGTAAGTATGGATTCTTGTGTTATGCGTTCCTTTCATTGCATTTTTCATTTTTTTGTGAGAATTTACGATAAAAGTACAATGAAACAAGGCATGTTTCTCAATTCGTGACAACATAGCAGGTAAATAAACTACTGTTCATGTTTTACTCACTTTGCAAATAAAATTAAATCTTCTACATCGTGAAAAACTCGTAAATTTTTAGGACCGCCGGTAAATATTTCATCTCTGTGCATTCTTTTCCTAGATAACAGGAGATAGTAATGTCACCATTTACTACAAACAGCTTTATTTGTAGCTACACATCATCGATCCTCTTACAGTCAGTACATATGTTGTTCTATGTATTGTAATTGTAATTGTATGATTTGGGTACCTATTTGAAATGACACTCAAATTTTCTTTGAACTGTTCTGCAACAATATCTTCAGAGTCAGGGGGCGGTGAAACGATACAATTAATAATTTAGTTCGATTCCCAAGTCAATCCTCTACCCATACTATTTCGAAGGAACTATCTACTTCAATTATCTACAAGGTAAACTACATCTGATAGCAATAAATACTCCTCCACCAACTGTATTTTAATCTATCCTTTCCGAACACTGTTAGGTGGTTTGAAAACATTTCAGCTGAACGTTTTTCCGGCTTTAGCCAGCTTTCCGTACCCATAACTATTTGAGTTTCAGTGCTTTCTATTAGGGCTCGGAGCTCTGGTTTTTTCCCAACATAGCTACGATAAATTACAACTACAATACCGATCGTTTCTACAACTACCTTACTGTGTTTTACCTGCCCCCTTTTAGACAGACACCGTGTGTGTCGTTTCCTAAGACCGTCTGACCTAAAAAACCGCCCAGCCCTTTCCACACAGTCCCCTTTCCCCCTGTAGCCGCATCCTGTGTGTAGTGGGTGGACTCCTGACCTATTAAGCAGTACCCGGAAACCCACCACCCGATGGCGCAAGTCAAGGAATCTGCAGCGTACACGGTCACAGAATGGCCTGAGCCTCTGATGCAGACTCTCCACTCGGCTCTGCACCAAAGGACCACAGTCGGTTCTGTCGACGATGCTGCAGATGGTGAGCCCCGCCTTAACCTCGCAAACAAGGCTGGCAGTCTGTACCATTTCCGCTAGCCGCCCGAAACCAGAGAGAATCTCCTCCGATCCAAAGCGACACACGTCACTGGCACCGACATGAGCCACCACCTGCAGTTAGCTGCACCGTGTACTCTTCATGGCATCCGGAAGAACCCTTTCCACATCCGGTATGACTCCTCCCGGTATTCTGGTCTTATGATTGCGCCTGGAGCAGCGAGTCCGAAGACGGTGACTGTGAGGAAACCATAAAAGATGCATTTGTTCTCGCGGACTTTCTGTAGATATCTTTGAGATATGTATTTTAGAATGACGTGAAATGATGTATCACATATTGCTTATGCAGCGTGTCGCTATCGGCAAACTCTTCATATAGCAGATTATGTGTGGACAGTGAAACAAAATTTCATTAAACCTTGTATGTCGTGAAAATTCTGATAAACTAGCCTGCAAATAAATTAAAAAATGCATTGAAATCGATGCATTCGTGTCGGAGCTGTGATTCCGTACGCACAGGGAGACGTGAAACGTGTAACACATTACTTCGTGCGATGGTGCAACTGAGGGGACGGCGCGCATCACGACCTGTGCTCAACTTAAGAACACTACTGATACGCGAACGAAGGCGTGGGCGAACTTAGTTGAATATGTAAGTAAACAGGCACTATTACCAATCAATGGAGAACTTTCATGAACTTTTACTGATGGCACTCTGTGTACGTAGCACTGTACACTATGCTCTGAACACACCAACAGACCCAATTTTCAGAGGAGTGTAACCATCTGTCAGCGTTCGTACTTTTTCTCGATCATTTGTTAAATGATCGGCTACAATGAATCGGACACATGCAAAAAATGCTGTCGCAGAACTTTAGTCATGTTGTACAAAGTGTTGAAGCATACATAGACCGCAGCAAGATGACAGAAGATCATCTAAATCGAATGGCACTGATGCTTATCCATCAAGATATTGTGTCAACGATGAACGTTGAGGAAGTTTTGGATCCCGTCTGTAAGAAACATATGAGGAAGCTTTCATTCCATCAAATCTAATAACGGCTGTGATAAAATTACACTACTGGCCATTAAAATTGCTACACCACGAAGATGACGTGCTACAGACGCGAAATTTAACCGACAGGAAGAAGATGCTGTGATATGCAAATGATTAGCTTTTCAGAGCATTTACACAAGGCGACACCTACGACGTGCTGACATGAGGAAAGTTTCCAACCGATTTCTCATACACAAACAGCAGTTGACCGGCGTTACCAGGTGTAACGTTGTTGTGATGCCTCGTGCAAGGAGGAGAAATGCGTACCATCAAGTTTCCGACTTTGATAAAGGTCGGATTGTAGCCTATCGCGATTGCGGTTTATCGCATCCCGACCTTGCTCCTCGCGTTGGTCGAGATCCAATGTCTGTTAGCAGAATATGGAATCGGTGGGTTCAGGAGGATAATACGGAACGCCGTACTGGATCCCAACGGCCTCGTATAACTAGCAGTCGAGATGACAGACATCTTATCCGCATGGCTGTAACGGATAATGCAGCCCTGGGTCAACAGATGGAGGCGATTGCAAGACAACAACCATCTGCACGAACAGTTCGCCGACGTTTGCAGCAGCACGGACTATCAGCTCGGAGACCATGGCTGCGGTTTCCCTTGACGCTGCATCACTGACAGGACCGCCTGCGATGATCTACTCAACGATGAACCTGGGTGCACGAATAGCAAAACGTCATTTTTTCGGATGAATCATGGTTCTGTTTACAGCATCATGATGGTCGCATTCGTGTTCGATGAAATCGCGGTGAATGCACATTGGAAGCGTGTATTCGCCATCGTCATACAGGCGTATCACCCGGCGTGATTGTATGGGGTGCCATTGGTTACACGTCTCGGTCACCTCTTGTTCGCATTGACGGCACTTTGAAGAGTGGACGTTACATTTCAGATGTGTTACGACCTGTGGCTCTACCCCTCATTCGATCCCTGCGAAACCCTACATACCAGCAAAATAATGTACATCCGCTTGTACGGGCCTTTCCGGATACAGAAAATGTTCGACTGCTGCCCTGGCCAGCGCATTCTCCAGATCTCACAACAATTGAAAACGTCTGGTCAATGGTGTCCGCGCAAATGGCTCGTCACAATACGCCAGTCACTACTCTTGAAGAATTGTGGTATCGTGTTGAAGCTGCATGGGCAGCTGTAGCTGTGCACGCCATCCAATCTCTGTTTGACTCAATGCCCCGGCGTATCAAGGCCGTTATTACGTTGTTCTGGGTACTGATTTCTCAGGGTCTATGCATCCAAATTGCGTGACAATGTAATCACATGTCAGTTCTAGTATAATATATTTGTCCAATGAGTACCCATTTGTCATCTACGTTTCTTCTTGGTGTAACTGTTCTAATGGCCAGTAGTATATGACTGTAATAAAATTAGTTTCTTACATGTAATCCGCAGCTGTGTCTGTGTGTGCGCGCGTTTTTGCTTGTGTGAGGGAGTTTGCTTCTGTGTAAATTTTAAAATTAGACGCATGATGACTGTGTGGACAGGAACACATATCTGATCCTTGTGCCACCCCATCCTCTCCCCTCCCACTCCCCCTACCCCTATCCCCCACCCGAAAAGAAATTATGTATCAGGAGCTGACTATGATTGATCGTGTTGTGACTTGGCAAGACAGCCAAGCCACTATGAGCAGTAGCCGAAAGGCACGCGTTTAAGCTCAAGCAGGCTGGCGTGAGGTCTGGAACAGTTAAAGGAGTTGAGTCTAGTAAAAATAATACGTAGCTGATGGAATACTTAAATTTAATCCATAATTGGTGAACATCGGTCTGACGGTACATGCATCACAAGATAAATAGCAAATGATAATGGCGCCTTGCTAGGTCGTAGCAAATGACGTAACTGAAGGCTATGCTAACTATCTTCTCGGCAAATGAGAGCGTAAGTTGTCAGTGAACCATCTCTAGCAAAGTCGTCTGTACAACTGGGGCGAGTGCTAGGAAGTCTCTCTAGACCTGCCGTGTGGCGGTGCTCGGCCTGCAATCACTGACAGTGGCGACACGCGTGTCCGTCGTATACTAGCGAACCGCAGCCGATTTAAAGCCTACCACCTAGCAAGTGTGGTGTCTGGCGGTGACACCACATTCCTCCCCCGCAAATCGGCGGACGGTTGTTGGATGAGGCTTCCGCCCGCCGTGGAGAGGACCCCATGTTAGCATATGCGACGTGATGGGGAGCCTAACAACAGGCGAGGCTGTGCTACCCGCACCCTGCCATTCGGTCCGAGGGGAGCTAGGAAACGCCTGAAAACCTAGTCCGGGGTGCACGCCAACATGCGGTGTATGCGCCCGTAGAGAGACAGGAGGGGCCGAAGGGTCGACCTCCATCGAGTCGGAACACCCGACGGGCGAAGACGACAGATGGTCCGGAGCGGGCAAGAGTTCCTTGGCGGAGGGCAACTGGTCACGGGAAGCGATCGGCGGCGCGTGACCCAGGGAGGCGCCCGGCGGTTGCAGCGACACGTCCACTGCGGGCGTCGCCGGCGGGAGAACAGGCGGCGGCGGCGACGGCGCGTCGCCATGGGGCAAAATGGAAGGCAGCGTCGGTAACACCTGGGGCTGAGGCGAGCCAGTAGGTGGGTCCCCAGGGCGCTGACCGGACGGCACCGTCGCTGAAAGCAGACGGGGAGCGGCAGATCCCGTGCAACGACAGAGGCGCAGCTGATTGAGATGCCAACGCACCTCACCAGAGGCCCCCAAAACCAGATACATCGCGCGGACGAGGCAGCGAAGAATGCGCCCTTCGAGCCAACGCCGTGAACCTCGATAGTGACGATAGTATACAACGTCGCCTGGGGCAAAAGCAGGTGTCTGCCGCTGCACAGGAACCTGATGCGGCGGATGTAGCAAAGACATCAAGGTTCGATGAAGGCGACCGTGAAGCAACTCAGCCGGCGAGCGACCATCTCGGGGCTGAGAGCGATACGAGGACAAACAGATCAATAACGCCTCCTCCCGAGAATGCGACCCTTTCAACTTCAATATCTGTGACTTAAAAGTCCTGACCAAACGTTCAGCGGCACCGTTTGACTGTGGCGAAACCGGCGCGGACGTCAGATGTTGAATACCATTGGCCTTGCAGAATGACTGAAATTCTGCGGACATGAACTGCGGGCCACTGTCGGAAACAATAGTCTGTGGAAGACCTTCAATGCAAAAGATAGCGGATAACGCTTGGATGGTGGCAGAAGACGGTGTGGAAGACATCCGGACAACAAAAGGAAAATTACTGAATGAATCGACCAGAACCAACCATCGAGCATTCCAGAATGGACCAGCAAAATCGATGTCTAAGCGTTGCCAAGGGGAAGTGGCTTTTGGCCATGCAAAGAATGTCCGCGGTGGTGCGGATTGTTGTTCGGCACACGCCATGCAAGAAGAGCACACATTCGTAATCGCAGCATCGATTCCGAACCAAGTACAGTGCTCACGAGCAAGTTGTTTCGTTCTCACTATACCCCAATGTCCTTGGTGGAGAAGCTGTAAGACAGAGGACTGTAACGAACGTGGGACCACGACCCTGGACTGATCGTTATCAGAACGCAACAGCAAAACACCACGTCGTACAAATAGTCTCCCCTGCTGAGCAAAAAATCGGCGAACCAACGGATCCTCGATCCGTGACTGTGACAAGGGCCATTCCGTAGCAACAAAACGCAGAACGGTAGCAAGGACAGGGTCGGCAGCTGTGGCTGTAGCTACACGACGAAAATCAATCGGAAACGATTCGACCACGTCATCGGTTTCCGAATCAATGAACATGCAAGCAAGTTCGGAGGAATCGAATGCTCTATCCTCAGCAACAGGCAAATGGGACAACGCATTGGGGTTTCCGTGCTTAGCAGTGGACCGATACAAGATATCGTAGCGGTACTGCGAGAGGAAAATAGACCAGCGAATGAATTTCTGCGCTGTACGTGGAGGTACAGGCTTGGTCGGATGAAAAAGTGATGTCAAAGGTTTGTGGTCTGTGATGATGGTAAAGTGACGACCATACAAGAAATCATGAAACTTTTTAACACCAAATACGAGAGCCAATGCTTCTTTCTCGATCTGTGAATAATTTCTTTGCGCAGACGAGAGCAATTTGGACGCAAAGGCAATAGGGCGATCGTGCGAACCATCTGTGTGCGCAAGCACAGCACCGATCCCGAAATCCGATGCATCCACCATCCACAAAAGGTGTTATGATTAACTGCGCCTTGCTAGGTCGTAGCTATGGACTTAGCTGAAGGCTATTCTAACTGTCTCTCGGCAAATGAGAGGAAGGCTTCGTACGTCTAGTCGCTAGCAATGCCGTCCGTACAACTGGGGCGAGTGCTAGTCCGTCTTTCTAGACCTGCCATGTGGTGGCGCTAGGTCTGCAAGTACTGATGGCGGCGACACGCGGGTCCGACATGTACTAATGGACCGCGGCCGATTTAAGCTACCACCTAGCAAGTGTGGTGTCTGGCGGTGACACCACAAAAGGGGCTTCCGGGGATCGAATGGCGTAAGGCAAGTATTGGAAAGCAACGCCGATTTCAACTGGCGAAAGGCGCGTTCGCATTCCGTCGTCCAGACGAACGGAACACCTTTACGGCGTAAGCGATGAAGCGGAGCTGAAATGGAAGAGGCGTGGCGCACATAGCGATGATAGTAATTTATTTTACCCAACACACTCTGTAGCTGCTTCAAATTCTGCGGCGTAGGCAAGTCTTGTATGGCACGGAGGTGCTCTGGACTGGAATGTACGCCTTGAGCATTGAGTACATGTCCCAGATATGGCAAATCACGAGCAAAAAACACAAATTTGTCCTTCCGCAAGCGAAGACCATTTTGTCGCAAGACCTGAAATAATGTTCGGAGGTTGGCTAAATGTTCTTCTTCCGTCTTCCCGGAGATCACAATATCGGCCAGATAGTTTGCTGCAGTAGGGAGCGACGCACAAACAGTTTGTAGATATTGCTGAAACAATGCAGGGGCGGATGCACACCCGAATGGCAGTCGTTTGAATCGGTACAAACCAAGATGCGTGTTAACCACCAAGACGCGCTGGGATTCGTCGTCCACCGGTATTTGCAAGTACGCATCTGCTAGGTCCAACTTAGAAAAATATTTACCCGGGCACAGTTTGTCAAAAAGATCTTCCGGGCGGGGTAAAGGAAAAGTTGCAGTCACTAGTTGTGGATTCACTGTTGCCTTGAAGTCCACGCAAAGTCTCAATTGTCCGGAAGGTTTTTGCAAAGTTACTAATGGTGATGCCCAGAGAGAAGCCTGCACACGTTCAATTACAACTTGTGATTCCAAATTCTGTAGTGTTGTTGCGACCTCATCACGCAATGCGTGGGGAACATTGCGCGCTCTGAAAAATTTCGGTTGCGCGTTTACGTTCACTTCCAAATGTGCTTTATAGTTCTTAGCGCAACCGAGGCCCGGTGCAAAAATGACTGAAAATTCTTCACATAGACGAGAAACACTGTCTGAAGGCACAGTCTGGTTCACTGATAGAACCTGATTTACTATAGACAAATGAAACAACTGAAATAAATCGAAACCAAACAAGTTCACTGCAGAAGAAGAACGAAGGACGTAAAATGACACGTTTTGTTTGTCCCTTGTATGTTGCAAGTAGGCTGCACTGTCCTAACACAGGGATTGCCTGTCCAGAATAACTAGTTAGCTTAACATTTGCGGCACACAACGGAGGTGTGCCCAGCTGTTTGTATGTGTCGTGACTGAGTAGTGAAACTGCAGCTCCGGTGTCGAGCTGGAACGGTATCACTTTACCGTGAATGTCCAAATCAACAAAAAGTTTATTGTCCTGCTGACGACAAGAGCAACTGTCTCATGCAACGTGAACTGACACTGGTACAGAATGACATGCGACATGACGGGATTTCCGGCGATGTCGACGGACACTATTTGTGGGACGAACACAGTCACTGTTAGAGAGAGTGGCACTGGGTGGAGTGGAACTTACTACATGAATTTCCATGGGCGAAGTGTCGCGAGCCTGAGTATCCTTGGTTCGATTCCGATTCCAGCGCGAAACAAAGGGCCTGGAATGGTTGTGAGTGTCTGATTGGAGCTTTTTCTGGCAAACACTTTGAACATGTCCTTTTTTATTACAGAAAAAGCAAATAGCCTGGCGTGACGGCCAATTCTCACGCAAATGTCTAGTAGCACACCGCAGGCATGATTTCACTGCATTTGCACGCCGGCGCGGGACACGTGGCTGAAAGCCAGGTGGCTTTGGCGCTGCCAGGCGCGAGGGCTGTTTACTGTTCCGTGCAGCTCGCCCGGCGGGCCGGTTAACCTGACACACGGGTGGCGAAGTTTCAAATGATTCCTGGGCAAAGTCAAGTGTGTCCTGCCGATCCAATATGTCCATCACTTGTTGAAGGGAGGGATTGACCAGTTTCAAAATCTGTTCCCGTATACGAACATCAGAAATGTTCTGTGCAATTGCATCACGTACCATAGTATCTGAATAAGGGAGTCCAAATTCACACTCAAAAGCACAATCCCTAGTAAGGCCTTGCAAGGTTGCAACCCACTCCCTATTAGTCTGACCTGCCGTACGTTTTGTACAATAAAAGGTATACTTTTTCACAACTACATTAACTGATTCTTTGAAATATGTATCTAATGCAGACAAAATTTTGTCGTAGGGCAGAGTTGCTACGTCGCGTTGGGGAAACAATTTCACTATCACACGGTACGTTTGGACGCCTATGGCGGAAAGGAGAAAAGGCTGCCGCTCATTACCTTGAATTCTGTAGGTGCCGAGGTGGAATCCAAATTGGCGTGACCACTCCGTCCAGATTTCCAGTGCCGCATCAAAAGGACGAAAAGGTGGTGCAACTGCGTGTTGTGGCTGCGTCAGAGGTGGAGCGGCGGCTGCCGCATCGTTTTGCAGTGCACGTTGACCATGCACGAGCTGTCCAAGGCATCCATTAAGGCCTGCATCTGCTGATTCCGCAAGCGATAAAATTCGGACAGTACATCTGGAGATTGTGGCGAAGCCATGACACAAGTAAATCAGGAAATCAATACGATCGCAAAATCCTCGTCGCCAATTTGTTGTGACTTGGCAAGACAGCCAAGCCACTATAACCGGTAGCCAAAAGGCACGCGTTTAAGCTCACGCAGGCTGGTTCAAATGGCTCTGAGCTCTATGGGACTTAACATCTGTGGTCATCAGTCCCCGAGCACTTACAACTACTTAAACCTAACTAACCTAAGGACATCACACACATCCATGCTGAGGCAGGATTCGAACCTGCGACCGTAGCAGTCGCGCGGTTCCGGACTGAGTGCCTAGAACCGCTAGACCACCACGGCCGGCTGGGTGGCTGGTGTGAGGTCTGGAACAGTTAAAGGAGTTGAGTCTAGTAAAAATAATACGTAGCTGATGGAATACTTAACTTTAATCCATAATTGGTGAACATCGGTCTGACGGTACATGCATCACAAGATAAATAGCAAATGATAATGGCGCCTTGCTAGGTCGTAGCATATGACGTAGCTGAAGGCTATGCTAATTATCGTCACGGCAAATGAGAGCGTAAGTTGTCAGTGAACCATCTCTAGCAAAGTCGGCTGTACAACTGGGGCAAGTGCCGCCGTGTGGCGGCGCTCGGTCTGCAATCACTGACAGTGGCGACACGCGGGTCCGTCGTATACTAGCGGACCGCGGCCGATTTAAAGGCTACCACCTAGCAAGTGTGGTGTCGGGCGGTGACACCACAGATCCTTGCGTCCAAAGTTGATACATTTCAAACATCGACACTGCCCTTATGATTTTATTCACTGTAAGTCCCTATGATAGATAAGCTTTTCTGAAAGACATACTGTTATGAGTGATGTTTCATATTGGTGTCATGAATAACGAGATATTATTCGGAGGAAATTGAGATTTTTTTTTGTTTTGCTATTTTCTAGAAAAGATGTGCTGAAGGAAGTTAATATTTGATTATAAGAAAATGGAAAACACGTCGCGGGTCCAGCGAACACATGAAACTATAAGAATCATATGTTTGCTGTGACTGTGGTCGCGACCTTATCTGTTTGCTATACCTCCTGTGAGTCAAAGCGACATAAAAATTCCTCAGGCACAATTACCAAAGGCCGACAGTACATTTGATGAGAGGGTGCTGCGGAAGACTTTTGCAAAAGACAGCAGCCACAGAATGACTGCAACAAAGACCATCTGAAGCATTGCTGGTTACCGGTACTTCTCATATTAGGATATTAGGCAGTGAGACAATAGACTCTACAAGTTCGTGTAGAACAAACAGTAGTGCATGCTATGAACGAGTCTTCCTGTAATAGATTCTGAATAGCTATTTCATTAAAAATCAATCTTTCGCGGAAACATGAAGTCTTCTCTGCTGATATTATACTTTCAAAACTTCAGCAGATAAACCAAAATGTCGATAAGTAACAGAACTTGTCTTCTAGTCTATAGACTGTTAATCCGAGTCACTTGAGTTTTTCCAAACGTTCACAACAATTCTGTACACATTGACAGGTGGCTGAGGCTTCCTCAGCTTTAAATCACTGAAAATGTCTGTACATGATTCTCTAGCAGCAGACTATTGTCTCTGCACATATATGCGTATTGCCCTCTCAGTTGTTTATCTTTGCAATACATCTACATCTATATCTACATGATTACTCTGCAATTCACATTTAAGTGCTCGGCAGAGGGTTCATCGAACCACAATCGCCGGCCGGAGTGGCCGTGCGGTTCTAGGCGCTACAGTCTGGAGCCGAGCGACCGCTACGGTCGCAGGTTCGAATCCTGCCTCGGGCATGGATGTGTGTGATGTCTTTAGGTTAGTTAGATTTAATTAGCTCTAAGTTCTAGGCGACTGATGACCTCAGAAGTTAAGTCGCATAGTGCTCAGCCATTTGTACCATTTTTGAACCACAATCATACTGTCTCTCTACCATTCCACTCCCGAACAGCGCGCGGGAAAAACGAACAACTAAACCTTTATGTTCGACCTCCGATTTCTCTTATTTTATTTTGATGATCATTCCTACCTATGGAGGTTGGGCTCAACGAAATATTTTCGCATTCGGAAGAGAAAGTTGGTGACTGAAATTTCGTAAATAGATCTCGCCGCGACGAAAAACGTCTTTGCTTTAATGACTTCCATCCCAACTCGCGTATCGTATCTGCCACACTCTCTCCCCTATTACGTGATAATACAAAACGAGCTGCCCTTTTTTGCACCCTTTCGATGTCCTCCGTCAATCCCACCTGGTAAGGACCCCACACCGCGCAGCAATATTCTAACAGAGGACGAACGAGTGTAGTGTAAGCTGTCTCTTTAGTTGACTTGTTGCATCTTCTAAGTGTCCTGCCAATGAAACGCAAGCTTTGGCTCGCCTTCCCCACAATATTATCTATTTGGTCTTTCCAACTGAAGTTGTTCGTAATTTTAACACCCAGGTACTTAGTTGATTGACAGCCTTGAGAATTGTTCTATTTATCGAGTAATCGAATTCCAACGGATTTCTTTGGAACTTATGTGGATCACCTCTCGCTTTTCGTTATTTAGCGTCAACTGGCACTTGCAACACCATACAGCAATCTTTTCTAAAACGCTTTGCAACTGATACTGGTCTTCGGATGACCTTACTACACGGTAAATTACAGCATCATCTGCGAACAACCTAAGAGAACTGCTCAGATTGTCACCCAGGTCATTTATATAGATCAGGAACAGCAGAGGTCCCAGGACACTTCCCTGGGGAACACCTGATATCACTTCAGTTTTACTCGATGATTTGCCGTCTATTACTACGAACTGCTACCTTCCTGACAGGAAATCACGAATCCAGTCGCACAACTGAGACGATACCCCATAGGCCCGCAGCTTGATTAGAAGTCGCTTGTGAGGAACGGTGTCAAAAGCTTTCCGGAAATCTAGAAATACGGAATCAACTTAAGATCCCCTGTCGATAGCGGCCATTACTTCGTGCGAATAAAGAGCTAGCTGCGTTGCACAATAACGAGTTATCTTAAACCATGCTGATTATGTATCAATAGATCGTTCCCTTCGAGGTGATTCATAATGTTTGAACACAGTAAATGCTCCAAAACCCTACTGAAAACCGGCGTCAATGATATAGGTCTGTAGTTCGATGGATTACTCCTACTGCCCGTCTTAAGCACTGGTGTGACCTGCGCAATTTTCCAATCTGTAGGTACAGATCTATCGGTGAGCGAGCGGTTGTATATGATTGCTAAGTAGGGAGCTATTGTATCAGCGTAATCTGAAAGGAACCTAATCGGTATACAATCTGGACCTGAAGACTTGCCCGTATGAAGCGATTTGAGTTGCTTCGCAACCCCTAAGGTATCTACTTCTAAGAACCTCATGCTAGCAGCTGTTCGTGTTTCAAATTCTGGAATATTCCATTCGTCTTCCCTGGTGAAGGAATTTCGGAAAACTGCGTTCAATAACGCCGCTTTAGCGGCACAGTCGTCGGTAACAGTACCATCGGCACTGCGCAGCGAAGGTATTGACTGCGTCTTGCCGCTTGTGTACTTTACATACGACCAGAATTTCTTCGGATTTTCTACCAAATTTCGAGACAGTGTTTCGTTGTGGAACCTATTAAAGGCATCTCGCATTGAAGTCCGTGCCAAATTTCGCGCGTCTGTAAATTTTAGCCAATCTTCGGGATTTCGCGTTCTTCTGAACTTCGCATGCTCTTTCCGTTGCCTCTGCAACAGCGTTCTGACCTGTTTTGTGTACCATGTGGGATCAGTTCCATCTCGTACCAATTTATGAGGTATGAATCTCTCAATTGCTGTTGCTACCATATTTTTGAATTTGAGCCACATCTCGTCTACATTTGCACAGTCAGTTCGGAAGGAATGGAGATTGTCTCTTAGGAAGGCTTCTAGTGCAATACTTCTTGCATCCGTAGTTGGACCAAAGGGAATTGTAGCAATGCCAAACAATTTTGTTTATTTATTTATTGGCATTTGGTATTACCCATTTAGTCAGTGAAGCGAGAACTGAGGGACCAGTTATTCAATATCATACTCTTTTGCAACACAGATATTTTAAGTTACACCGTTACAGTTTAAACTTCACGATACACTTAGTACAATTGTTAAGCAAGAGAATGTTACAGTAACAAGGAGGCATAAATGCTCACAGGAGGTGTAGACAGTCCAACACATATATCGCCCCTGAGTATCTCGAACATATGAAGACCCGTAAAGTCTGCACCGACGACATCAGTACCACCTCGCCGGTATCGTTTTCGTTGATCACAGCTTCTGCAATCAGGCTCGTATATCACATCTGCTCGTGCTGGCTTCTGGTAGACGGAGAAGGAATTCATCGGACGGCCTCTTTAGAATTGGGATACCTTTGTTATGATATTTCCTCTACCTTTATGTCTGACTTACAACTATATACTGAAAGCGCGTAATCCGGACAGCTGCTGAAATAGATCAGTCACATACTCTTACTGTGTTCAAGAAGCTTCCGCCTTTCTTTTTCGTAACGCATACACTCCAGTATCACCTGGTGCACGTCTGCGACCTCATCTGGGTTTTCTATGCAGCATGCAGTATGGAGATGGCTAAATTTTCAGTTTATAAAGAGTACAGAACAACAGGGTGGCACAAAACTCACTAGACAGTTGGCTGAAGGAAAACAAAAGTAAGAGCAAGACGTAGCACAGTAGTAAATTTTAACATGCTAAGTTGTTATTACCAAATGGTGATAACAACGCGTTGTCATGTTGGTATATGGTTCAAATGGCTCTGAGCACTATGGGACTTAACGTCTGAGGTCATCAGTCCCTTAGAACTTAGAACTACTTAAACCTAACTAACCTAAGGACATCACACACATCCATGCCCGAGGCAGGATTCGAACCTGCGACCGTAGTGGTCGCGCAGTTCCAGACTGTAGCGCCTAGAACCGCTCGGCTACTCCGGGCGGCCATGTTGGTATACAATGAACTGACAAACACAATAATCAAACAAGTGAAAGCGTGATCTGTTGGACGCGTTTACAGCTGTTGTTTTCCGAATTTTCACGATGTTATCGAAAGAAGAAAGGATTTTCACGTTAAAAACATTTTTTAAAAAATGGTGCTACTGCAGTTGTTAATGAATGGGGGAGCCACATCAGGTCAAAATATCATCGTCTAGACAAACAGTGTACGACATGCAAGATGGATCTGAAGAACGTGGGTTTGCTATGGATACACCAAGATCTGGGCTCCCACTAGCAGTCACAATTGAGGAAAATGAACAACGGATATGTTTAGCTGTGACCCAAAGTCCACGAAAACCAACCAGACGATTAGCAACTGAGCTGCATTTACCACGAAGGTCGGTACAAGGAATGTTACACAAACAGAAGCTTAACGTTTACATTTCACGCATAGGACGTGGATTACGTGAGGATGTTCCAGATCGACGTCTTCAGTTTTGTGAATTGATGCTTGACCAACAGAAACTTGATCTAATGATTATAAAGAATCCGCCTCAATTTCAAATTGAAACCGGATGTTTGAGTTAGGTTTCCGCGCGGATAGCCACGCCTTCTTCGGGACACACTAAAACTACAAACTGCCTAAAGAGGCATGGTCCAACATTAATACAGAACGCCCAAAAGAGCAAAAGACTCGAGCGTTCTGTATTAATGTTGGACCATGCCTCTTTAGGCAGTTTGTAGTTTTTGTGTGTTCCCAAGAAGGCGTGTTTATCCGCGCCGAAACCTAAGTCAACATGTGGTTTCAATCTGAAATCGAGGCAGATTCTTTATAATCAATAAATTATTCACGATTGCTGACGCGCTGCAGTGTCAAAAGTTCTCAAGAAACACGATGCTAACCTATTCAGTAAAATTGTGTGACTTGGCGAGGCTAATTTTAAGTTAAGCGGTCACGTTAACAGACATAACTGCATTTATTGCTATACTGACAATGAAAAACTGACGAGACCAATTTTAAGTTAAGCGGACACGTCAACAGACACAACTGCATTTATTGGTATACTGACAATCAAAAACTTTTGTTAGAACACTCACTAAATCATCCTGGCATGTTTGTAGGGCAGTATTATCATTTGGCGTACTTGGACCATATATTTTTGCAGGAACAGCGACAGGAGATAACTATTTGGATATGCTTCATAATTACGTGCTGCCAGGACTTAAGACGTGTGCTGAAAACTTGGAGGAAATTTACTGTCTACACGATGGTGCTAGGCCACATTATGCCACTGCCGTCCGCTATTATTTAAACGTAACTTCCCAAAGAAAAGTGACTGGTCAAGGGGTGATTGGTCAAGGGGCATATGTTAACAGGCTTCCACGTTCAGAAGATATCACGCCCATGAATTTTTTCCTGTGGGGTGTCGTCAAGAACTCTGTTTATTCTCAAAAGCCTCAGACCGTTGCAGAACTGAAAGACTGTATACACGGCTCATTTCACGAGTTGGTCAGTGTTAAGAGTATGCAACAGTGTTCCAAAAAGACTTCAAGGATGCATTAATGAAGACGGAAAAGAATTAGAACACAAAAATTTAGTCTTTAGTTTAAATCAGAGTCCAGTGACTTTTGCCCCACACTGTTTGTGTGCTACGTCAAATTAATGGTTGCGATTATGGGCTAAGAAGGAGCTGTGTAACTTATCTTAATCTGTCATTTATTTCAGCAATTAATCATCATTTAGAGATTATACTTCATCCTCCTGTTATGTTTCCTGGTAATGTCTCGAAACGTAATTGTAAAACATTCTCTGAATATATATTAAATTCATATAGACTTACTTCTGTCTTCTAAAACGTTTTGTCTATATAACCTTATCTATAAACAGAGCAATATTTACTGCGAACGGATCAGTCGTTGTACAGGTGTATGACTTGATTCTGTCATTTAGACTAATCGGATATTTCGTGGGATTTCAACTTTGACTTGAGAATGGTTCTAAAGCCGAAATCATGATTGTATGAGTTTAACAGAAGAAATTTCTTTCAAAACACTTGCGTGTATAGCACAAATGCCGCTGGGTCCACGGTTGTACTTACCAAATCTTGCACTCACTACCCTATCTGAGCGAGTCGAATCATCTTGTACCCCACGAACTCAGGTAACAAGTGAGCTGTAGCGAAGATTCACGAGTCGAGGCGCAGACGGTTCGTTCTGAGAGTACGTCACAGGACTCACTGGTGAGTTTTAAGAGAGTATACGGAGCTCATTTCTGACTTCTAATCCGTACGCAGTAGACAGATGTGGTAAAGTTTGACATCAATCACACTATGTTTCGCCAGATGTTTCACCAACTTGTCGTATGATATAGCAGAGTGAACATAATAACAGGACGCGTTTAAGCTGGCATTCATACTGGTTGATCAAGCACATGGCGGATGCGTTTTAAGTCCCGCTACCGTTCTTCTATGTTTCCCTCTGCACTCCTTGAGTCCGTAACTATAAGGACTTCGGTGAAGGTCCTGGCCTTCGTCGGAAGCTTACACATCGATCAAGATTATGTACACCTCTCTCTTGTTTTGAATATGTTTGTGTATGCGAGCGGCGTTCAGAAAGTAATCAAAACTCTTTTTTCTCGGCCAGTTTCTATTAGAAAACCTTGGAATTTTTTGTGGGGCCATGTAGTATTCCCACTTCGGCCCCTATAGTTTCATAAAGTTCCGATAGGTGGCGACGCTAGACGTAGCCTTCAAAATGGCTTCTGTTACAGAGCTGCATTCCAAGCAGAAAGCGGCCATTGAGTTGCTTTGGATGGAAAGCCAGAACATCACAGATATTCACAAACGCTTGTGGAATGCTTGCGGAGACCTGGCAGTGAACAAAAGCAGCACATGAGTCGTTGGGCGAGGGGTCTGTTACAATTACAACAGCATCGCGCAAACCTGTACGATTTCCCCCAGCTGCGACTCCTACAAAGTTGGAAGGTGCGGCCATACTCATTCTAGGTGATCGTCTGAGCAAATGAACTTTTCCTTCTCCATGACAACGCAAGGACTCACACAAGGCTACCTATCCGAGAGAAGCTCACAAAACTTCATTGGCATCTTCTTCCTCATCCACCATATGGCCTGGATCTCGCACCTTCCTATTTCCATCTGTTTAGCCCAGTGAAGGATGCACTCCTCGTGAAGCTGTACGTGAATGAGGAGTTTATTGACGCAGAAAGACGTTGGTTCCGACATCGACCAGTAGAATTACACCATGTCGGCGTATAGGCCCTCTCAGTAAGATGACGTAAGGCCGTCGCACTGAACGGAGGCTGTGAACAACAGGGTTTTGTAGCCAAAACAGTGACGAATAATATGGTTTACTGAAATCCTGAATAAAACCAACCTGTTTTCACAATGTGTTGGATTACTTATTGAACGACCCTCGTATTTCGATCAAAGACTGCCACGTTGATGCAGTCAGTTGGGGGATAGTGGCAGGCCTCACTGGGGATTCAGTCATTCGTATCCAGAGCTAGCCGCAGTTGGCAGAGAGTTTTCAGAATAAGGGGTATGAACAGTCTTTGGTGTCTGCGGCTTTGAACTGGTAGAAGTCTCCTTCGAATTCTATCGGTGTAGCCAATGTCCTCAACGAATCAGTTTACGTTATGGAGGAGAGGATGAGTTGTGCTCATTGCTCTACTAAGTATGAATTTCTGAGCCAACAAATTACTCCTCAATTGTGGGAACGTATTTCACGCCTCTGCCAAAAGAGCATTCGCAGGAGAAGACTTCATAACTCCCAGATATAATCGTAGAGCTCGGAGTGGCGTATCTACCTTCGTTAGTACACATGACGGAGCATTACCATATAAAGTGCACCCATAATCCAAAGTAGAACCAATCACGCCACAGTAAACGATGGGTGATCAGTAACGACGGCTCCTTACAATACGGGATGATTTAACAGTATTGGCGCGCCCCCATTAGTCTGCTGTTGACGTAGACCCAAAGCAACTTAATTAAGCTCCTGATGAGATGGTAAAAGGTCCAAATCGTGACTGGAGTGTTATTGTTTCCGTATAAAGACAGCCACTGAAGGTCTGATGTCTGCAAGACAGACTCCAGTTATGCAAGTCCAGGACAAGAGCACATCCGCCGGTCCATCCAATCACGTGAGTGCCACTCTAAAGCTTAGGGAAAACTTGCACGTGGAGGTATGTCGGCGAACGTTATGGCTTTTACTGAACGACAGGTAACTGCATCTAGTTGTTACGAATAGGACCGAAAAACGGAGTCTTGCGCCAGTCCTCTGTAGAGCAGGCGTGGTCCAGGCAACGCGTTTTCCTGCTGTGTAGCGTATATTACACGTTTCCGTTTGATGGATTAAAGCAGGCTGTTCCAACCGAGCTCCAGGGAGCCGGAGCCCTCCGAAGTGCTCACTGCGGCAGCTCGGAGCCCGCGTGGAGGGGGAAAGCGAACTCACTGCCCCCTGGCCGCATGCATCCGCAACGGACGCAATAATCCGTGTTCAATGACAGCGATGATTAGCCGCAGGAGCCCTGTATCTCTATTGGAGGAAACCTTTCTATTCATTGAGAGGGATGGTCATCCGCAGTGTCTTGTATGTCATAAAGTATTTAATTCTGCGAAGAGGTACAATATACAACGACATTATACACGTCTTTACGCAGCGCACTACGATCAGGTAGAAGGCGTTGCACGCAGAGAACTGATAGCCAGGCTTAGAAACTACATACCAGGGGACGTAAGTTTAAAAACGGTTTCGTAATACGGAGGGTATCAAAACATGTAACATAGTTCGTGTTCTATAATGCGTTTATAATTTTCAGGTGAATGAGAGCGGAGAAAACACTACCGAATCTGCAATTCGAGCAAGCTGCAGGGTCGTTCACATCATTGCGGCGAGTGGCAAGCCGTTTTCGGTGGGACCACTCGTAAAATCGTGCAAGGGAGGTGCAGGCAATTCAAGGGGTTTGCCTGTCGAAGCAAACAATATCTCGTCGAATCCTGGACATGGCAGCGGATTTAGAGACACAACTCAGGAAAAAGGCGGAGAGCTTTGTAGCATTTTCGCTAGCGCTTGACTAAAGCACCGACATATCTGACTGTTCTCACCTTGTAGTCTTCGTGTGTGGTGTCGACATGGAGCTGCAAGTAACTGAGGAACTCTTGGATGTGGTACCACTCGATTACACCGCACCAATACGTGACATTTTTGACGTTGTTTGTGAATCAGTGGACAATTTGAATTTGCCGTGGGATAAGCTCCATTCTGTAGCGACAGACGGTGCACCACAAATGATCGGGTGTCACCAAGGTTATGCTTCTCGTTTGAAAAATAAACTCAGGGACGATTTCGGGAAAGACATTTTGACTCTTCATTGTTTTATTCACCAAGAGGCACTGTGCGCTGAAACAGTAGAGCTAGGTGGCGTAATGAAAGATGTCGTGAAGTGTGTGAATTTTGTGCCGGTGTGAGTCATCGCCAATTCAAAGGATTCCTGAAAGATATGGAAGCGGAGTATGGGGATATACCTTACCACAGTACAGTTCGTTGGCTGAGTCGGGGAAAAGTTCTTGTTCTTTTCTTTGCTATTCGTGAGGAAATAACCCTTTTTCTCGAAATGAAAGGGGAAGAAATGCGTTGTCTGAAAGATATAAAATGGATATCAGAGCTGGCGTTCCTAGCTGACATAACTATGCATCTGAATAATTTAAATCTGTCATTGCGGGGCAAAGGGCAGCTAATCGTTGACATGTACGACCAGATCAAAGCGTTCATGCAAAAGTTACGTTTATCTGAGAGGCATATGACTAATGGACATTTAACGTTCTTCAATCATCTTGCTTCTTTATAACTACCTGAAGGTACCACTTTCGGCGATTACCAAGCGAAGTTAAAGCAGCTCATCACGTCGTTTGAAACACAATTCCGAGACCTCACTAGTTTGGAAATGGAACTTAAGGTGTTCAGCACTCTTTTTTCAGTTTCCCCCGATGACTTGTCATCATCACTTCAATTGGAGATTATTGATTAGCAAAATTCAACTTTGTTGACAGACAGGTGCTTCAACACGTTTGATTTGTCATGATGGTATCATTCATTACAGCAAAAAACATTTCCCAAGCTTCACAACAATGCCGCTCAGATCATGTGCTTGTTTGGATCTACGTATTCTTGTGAGCAGCTTTTCTCAGCAATGAAAAGAGTAAAAAATTTCGGAACGATCGTTTCTTCAGGATGCAACAACGAAGGCTATCCTCCGCATTAACGCTGCGAACACTTTGACGCCTGATATTTTCGATCTTGTAATGAAAAGAAAAGTCAAGCTACAGAGGCCCAATAAATTTAGCATGCAATTTCTTGTAAAACAGTTGTTTCTTATTTATTTCCTGAACATCGTATTTCCTGGTGTAGCATGTCACCACGTCTTAGCAGCTAAGAGTATGAGGTTGTCGATCTTGGAAGACGCAGCTGGCACATCAAAACGCTTGCTTTGCCGCCTGCCTCAGCCAGCCGTGCCTGCGTGCCGGCCCACTTGAATGGTCGCAGCGAGCGACACGGCTCCCTGGAGCAGGGAGCGCTCCGCGGCTCACAACGGAGCCGACGAGCTGGAACAGCCTGGATTAAAGGTTGCGGGCAATGAGATCTGAACGTCTATTGACTGAAAATTCTGTGTTAGGATGCTCAAGCCCACGTTGTTATGAGCACCGAATTCATCGAAAACCATTGCCGTCATATAGCTATTAAAAACGTAAGTGCATTCTATATTCGCTGTCTGTAGTGCCATTTCCTTTTCTAAATTCGTATTGGGGGCAGGTAGAAGGGAGTTACTCTCAAATCAATATTCCAAATGGCATTTCTATATTCAGTAATTTTTGACAATATTGTTC
This sequence comes from Schistocerca cancellata, assembly GCF_023864275.1. Lineage (NCBI taxonomy): Eukaryota > Metazoa > Arthropoda > Insecta > Orthoptera > Acrididae > Schistocerca > Schistocerca cancellata. The sequence continues at coordinate 814,862,400 of NC_064630.1, forward strand.
GTGGTGAACAGCGGTCTTCCAAAAAGTACGTCAGCTGACGTTCACGGAGTTACAGTAGCCTCTCTATTCTCCGCCACTGCCAACCATGATGGTATGAGGGTCTGCTGATGGTCAAAAACTGACCGAAACCGGTTACCATCAAACTAAGTGCTTTGCGGTCTACTTCTACATCTACATCTACATGACTACTCCGCAATTCACATTTACGTGCTTGGCAGAGGGATCGTCGAACCACAATCATACTATCTCTCTACCATTCCACTCCCGAACAGCGCGCGGGAAAAACGAACACCTAAACCTTTCTGTTCGAGCTCTGATTTCTCTTATTTTATTTTTATGATCATTCCTACCTATGTAGGTTGGGCTCAACAAAATATTTTCGCATTCGGAAGACAAAGTTGGTGACTGAAATTTCGTAAATAGATCTCGCCGCGACGAAAAACGTCTTTGCTGTAATGACTTCCATCCCAATTCGCGTATCATATCTGCCACACTCTCTCCCCTACTACGTGATAATACAAAACGAGCTGCCCTTTTTTGCACCCTTTCAATGTTCTCCGTCAATCTCACTTCGTAAGGATCCCACACCGCGCAGCAATATTCTAACAGAGGACGAACGAGTGTAGCTGTCTCTTTAGTGGACTTATTGCATCTTCTAAGTGTCCTGCCAATGAAACACAACCTTTGGCTCGCCTTACCCACAATATTATCTATGTGGTCTTTCCAACTGAAGTTGTTCGTAATTTTTACACCCAGGTACTTAGTTGAATTGACAGCCTTAAGAATTGTACTATTTATCGAGTAATCGAATTCCAACGGATTTCTTTTGGAACTCATGTGGATCACCTCACACTTTTCGTTATTTAGCGTCAACTGCCACCTGCCACACCATACAGCAATCATTTCTAAATCGCTTTGCAACTGATACTGGTCTTCGGATGACCTTACTACACGGTAAATTACAGCATCATCTGCGAACAACCTAAGAGAACTGCTCAGATTGTCACCCAGGTCATTTATATAGATCAGGAACAGCAGAGGTCCCAGGACGCTTCCCTGGGGAACACCTGATATCACTTCAGTTTTACTGGATGATTTGCCGTCTATTACTACGAACTGCGACCTTCCTGACAGGAAATCATGAATCCAGTCGCACAACTGAGACGATACCCCATAGGCCTGCAGCTTGATTAGAAGTCGCTTGTGAGGAACGGTGTCAAAAGCTTTCCAGAAATCTAGAAATACGGAATCAACTTGAGATCTCCTGTCGATAGCGGCCATTACTTCGTGCGAATAATGAGTTAGCTGCGTTGCACAAGAACGAAGTTTTCTGAAACCATGCTGATTATGTATCAATAGATCGTTCCCTTCGAGGTGATTCATAATGTTTGAATACAGTATATGCTCCACAACCCTACTGCAAACCGACGTCAATGATATAGGTCTGTAGCTAGATGGATTACTCCTACTACCCTTCTTAAACACTGGTGCGACCTGCGCAATTTTCCAATCTGTAGGTACAGATTTATCGCTGAGCGAGACTTTTTGTGTTCATTTTTAAATTTCTAGATTCTTTCTAGTATTCTGAGCACGCAAGAATAAAAGAACGATGGGACGATATTAACTGACCGAATCTGGGTCTCTGACAAGTTTGGCTATGGGAACAAATACACAAGTGCACTAATCATCCAGGAATTTACCTTTTTTTTGGAGTCGTCTGACTGATTTGATGCGGCTCTCCACGATTTCCTCTACTGCGCCAATCTTTTGATCTCATTGAAGCACTTGCAACCTACGTACTCAATTATTAGCTGGATGTATTGCAGTCTCTTTCTTCTTCTACAGTTTTCAACCTCCACAGCTGCTTCTGGTACCACGGAAGTTATTCCCTTTCTTACCAGATGTCCTATCATCCTATCTTCTTCTCCTCAGTGACTTCCATGTATTCTCTTCCACGCCGATTCTCCGGACAACCTCGTCATTCTTTACCTTATCCACCTAATTCTGAACATTCTTCTGTAGCACCAAATCTCAAATGCTTCAAGTCTCTTCTGTTCCGGTTTTTCCCACCGTCCATGTCTCACAACCAAACAATGCTGTACTCCAAAGGCACGTTCTAAGAAATTTCTTCCTCAAATTAAGGCATATGCAGTAGACTTCTCTTGGACAGGAATGCTGTTTTTGGCATTGCTAGACTGTTTCACAGCCTCCTTTCTCTGTCCTTCTTGCCTTATTTTGCTGCCTATGCAGCAGATTTCCTTAATAGCTGAATTCCTTAGCTTCGTGTGCTTCGTCTTTCCCAAATTTGATGATAAGTTTCTCGCTGTTCTTTTTTCTGTTACTTTCACGTTTCTTCCACTTACATTCAGTCCATATCCTGTACTCATCAGACTGTTCATCCCCTTCAACTCCTGTATTTCATCTTCACTTTCTCTGAGAAAATCACTGCCGTCAGTGAATTTCACCACTGACGGCCTTCCACCTTGAATTTCAATTCAGATCATGACCTTTTCTTTTCCGTCATTGCATCTTAGATGTATAGACTGAACATTTGGGCGAAAGGCTGCATCCCTGTCTTACATCATTTTTAATCTGAGCACTTCGTTCTTGGTTATCCAGTCTTACTGTTCCCTCTTGGTTCTTGTACATATTGCAAATTATCCGTCCTCCCCTGCAGCTTACCCCTATTTTTCTCAGAATATCGAACATGTTGCACCACGTTACACTGTCGAACGCTTTCTCCAGGTCGATGACTCCTATGGAGGTGTCTTGAGTTTTCTTCGGTCTTGCTTCCATTATCAGCCGTAACGTCAGAACTGCCTCTCTGGTGCCTTTACCTTTCCTAAAGCCAACGTGAAGTAACTCTTCCTAAATTTTGTTTTCCATTCTTCTGTACGTTATTCTTGTCAGCAAGTGGGAAGCATGAGCTGTTAAGCTAATTGTGCGTTAGTTCTCGCACTTGTCGGCTCTTGCTATCTCCGGAATTGTGTGGCTGATGTTTTCCTGAATGTCTGATGCTATATCGGCAGTTTCATACAATCTACACACCAACGTAAATAGTCGTTTTCTTGCCACTTTCCAAATAATTTTAGAAATTCTGATAGAATGTTATCTACCCCTCCTCCCTTATTTGATATTTAGTCTTCAAAAGCCCTTTTCATACGTGCACATTACAAAAATAAACGCATGCACATTACAAAAAAAAGGTGAGTTTTCAAAATTTGGGTATTGAAAAGGAAATCGAGAAAACCTGTAGCAGAGATATCAGTGTACATTCGGAATTTTACAATATACAGTACACAATCTGTTGCCAAAACCTTTCCTAACAGCAAAAGAACATCGTCTTGAGTACTGATATTCTCTTGTATAAAGAAGCGGGCGTGATGTGTCAAATCGTACAGATGCTGTCTGAGAGTGAAGTCCACGTGCCCTATTTGATTGCCACTAATGCTATTGTGAGATATAAATGAAAGGTAACACTAAATACAGTTTTATCGAGATGTTCTATAATTACGAGAGGTTCTATAATTATTTCCTTCTCTTTGTACAACACGAAACGTCTTCCCGCTCGGGTGTGGCGACAACTTGAATAGTCTGATACAGCACACTGTATGTGAATACGTAATGTTCTATGTTTGAGTCTATTGTTTCCATCAGTGCTAAAGTTAGTATGTCGTGCCTTCGAGTCGTAATTTTGAAAAGAGTGTAGAATTCCGTGGTTAGGAATAAAACCAACTCAGACGGATACAGTAGATACAACGTCTGTTCATCGTTAAATAAGGAGTCATTGAAAATAAGATCCTGTGAGCTGACTGTCCTAAGCACTCTTCTCTGTCTTAAGAACACGTTGATAGCAAGTGTTTAGGTAAATTCTATATGGAAAGACCGATAACGCCTTCTTCTTCCTCGGAGTTGTCTCGTAACTTAGCGCTGTCCCCTTTTTTGCATCTCTGACTCCACTTGCCGCAATCTGGTGCCCGGTCAGGTTGGAGACGCGCAGTCTTGTGGTCTACTTGGAGGTAATCTAGTCAATTGTCTTGCTCTCCCAATACTTCGATTACCGTTGATTTTCAACGAAAACCCGTGTTTTGCTATTTTTTCTTGATTGTTTGGAAATACGTTTCGATAAAACTGTGGACCGCTTTTCCTTTTGTTCTCATCAGTGGGCAACGCTTGGTACCACCTGGGAATTTCACCACTGGTCAAATGATCATGTATTACCTAGCCAGACGTCCAGACATAACAGGAAATCATTACTTTCCTACTTTTGTTGTGGACCAACATTCTACGCTATACAAAGTAACTGGGACTGGCGAGCGGGTATGTTTTCGACCTGAGTTGGTCCAGAATCCCCTTATCACAATCACAAAAGCCTATGTTCGCTATTTAAGCCATATATTTTAACGTGACTTTTCATTTCGAAGAAGGCTGAGACAAAGTACTTTGGCAGATCTGTGCCGCCGATACTGATCTGCACTTGTTCACAGGCACTCAGTCGTCTTCATGTTGAGGTAGTTCTTCCAAGATTGGACGTGCCGGCTCAAGGTCGTTACTATCGTCAGCAGACAGAGAAACATCACTGGCATACAACGATGTTCAAAGTGGTAACTGAATCTTAAGAAAGAAAGTCATTCTTTGTAATGCACTCTCAAATCAGTGATGCTCTACTGGATTTTGAAGTTCTAGATTGGAGTTCCCGTTATCCCGTGGGGACACTTGGTTAGCTCCACATTAAAAGTCCAATTAGGAAGGAATTCTCTTATTCTATCAGTCGCTTCAATCACTGGGGAAACAAGTGTTGCATTCTGTCCACTGCAAGTGTCGTGTTGATGGACGCAGGACAAACGGACAACCATCCTCATGGTCTAATGCGGTAGGTACCCTTGTCTGCTGAAAGGTCCTGATAAAACTGTTAGGCTTGGCACTCGTACCGCCGTGTTTGCCGATGTGACGCAGTATTTAGCAGATCAGCGATATCAGACAGATACTAATTTAATTTCTTATTGTTCTGTTCTGAGCGTTCGTCCCTCCATCTGTTGTATCTTCTTGAACGCATCTTTGCGTCCTTGTTGTGCTGTCGGTAAGATGGCATTCCGCGACTAATGGAAGCTCTAACTGGTCTTTGAAGCTTCTTACTTCCTCCAAATTTATAGGCAGTTTGTGCCCGCATGATTTCAACTGGGCCTCTGAAAGAAGCAGCGTAAGTGGTTTCATTGGTTTCCAGGACTCATGTATCAGTGAAAAAGGACTGCGGTTAGATTTAGGCTTTAATGTCCCCATAATGCTGAATATCAGCCGTTGTGTGTATGACGAACGTATCAAATAACTGCGTTTATTCTTGAGTCCTGGGATTCACCAAGTCTCGAAAAGGAGTGTTGGTGGGCAATGATTTTGTAGCTTCCCTGTAGAAGGTATACATGCCTAATTGGAACAAAGCAGGTCGCACACAACAAGGCAGACGTTTAAGGAAGTATTAAATTTCAAAATTCTTTTCGTTTTTCCACAAAGCCTTGTTTTAATATGAATCACATCCAATCATAGCTTAGTTACTGAAGGAACTTTAAGGCTTCAGTCAGAATAATCTTCAAACGTCTTGAACTCTAAGTATAATATTTTCGGAATCTTCCTTACATACGTTTCTGGTACAAAATTTTTAATTACTGTTCCACCTTCTTCTTTAGACTTCTTGAAGAAGAACAGGTCATGGTAGAGCCTGGTATGTGGTCTATCACTAATATATTAAATTCTCCCTACGAATCGAAATGTTCCCTTTGTCCCATGATACATCATTTTTTTTAGTTTGTCGGTATATAACATGTATTTAATAGGCACACCTGAACCTCTTGCCATACTACTAAAACATTTGTTATGTGACGACTTTTTCCAAAACCTGTTTAATAATACAATACATACGCTTATCCGACTGGTATATCAACTCAACTCACTAGTACTACGTGAGAACTGCTAGAAATAATAACAATTCCAAATGATTGATACCTCAATTAAATTTATTTATTTCCGTTTTCGTATACTGAAGAAGTCTTCTAATTACGACAGCCCTGGGGCTTTTAACTGATCAGCGAAATGAGAACGTTACTTAGTGGAACCGGAGGGGTCATAAAGATGTTTCTCCTGAACGCTGAGTACAGCGCCAGTGATGAGGATGGTTAGCTTGTGAGTGAAATGAGCAGAATTAGAAACATGAAGGGTAGGAGGGACCACGACACTATAAGTGTGGGACCATCTGTTCAGCGGAGGATAGCTGGAATGTTGGTTCAGAATCCACTAAGGAGATATGTGGTTGGCTCACAGTAATTATTTTGGTAATAGGGGAGGTTGTCCATGAATATGTACCTGCATACCTTCTCACTGGTCGTAACCAGAAATCTGTTAAAAAATGACGGAGATGTTCTACCTTCTTCCTCACACCAAGAGAGAAAATATACTTCATCGGTTAACTAAGGCAAGATCCGTTAAGGTGGAGAGTTTTTTGGCATGTTTATTAAATAGTCATTGAAATGAACTCACAAGATATGCTGCAACTGACTGGTGAGATCCAAAGCTGGAAGAGCCAGCTAAGTTTTACAGAGGAAAGTAACAGCTCAGTTCTCCTTGGAGTCCAGTAAAAGCACTTCTATTTAGAGGGAACACAATTCTCTGTAGGTCATCAAAGAGAGGCGAAGAGTGAGATTTCTCCACCTTAGAACAGAACTCAGGTGCCAGGGCTGAACATAGAATTCTGAGCCAATATATATCAATTTTAGTAATGCACGTAATTGTTATTGTGATGAATAATATGTACATTAAACTGAACATAAGTGGAGAATGCTGTGTCAAGGAGGAATCATTTCGAAGTGTGAACTGAATCAGGGAGCACACCTAGAGCACTGCAAGCTAAAACAGTGAACCAGCGGAGAGCATTGCTGGCTGAATCAATGAAAGACTCAACAGTGCAACTTACGGGGTGACTCTGGGCTCGGGAGCTGTAGGGGAACAGTGAGTGATGAGCAGTTGGCAAGAGTTGACTGGCTGGCCAGCGGTAAGTGGTGAGCAATGGGTGACTGCTGAGCAGATGATGAATGATGAATGGTGAGTGTGAGCAGCTGGAGAGAGGGGAGCAGCTGATCTGACAGTGAGCAGAGGCTGGTGCGTTGTGACTGGCTGATGGATGGTCAGTGGTGAGCAGCTGGTGAGTGGTACAAGGCCTGTGGGTGATGTGCAGCGAGTGGCCAGGCAGCAGTGAGTGGCTGATGTATGGGGGGGGGAGGGGGAGTAGTGAGCTGCTGGTGAGCAGTCCATGGCTTGCGTGAGCTAGTTCACCTAGTGCGTGCATGTGCAGAGAGTGGAAAAGCAGCCACTGCAAGTCAGTCAACTCTAGCTCAATCGTTCCCTCGTGAGCTGTAGTGTGCTCCTTAAGATATGTTTTTGGAATCGTTAGTGGAAGTGAAAGACAGTATAGTGTTTTCTGCGTTAATGCAGCGTTCTGAGGAAGTGACCTATCTTCTCTAATTGACAAAAGCTGCTGAGAATACTAATGTATGTAAATGCAGCATTATTTTTTGAAACTTCTTAAGATAATTGTCAATGCCATACTGACTGGTTCAGCATGCTGCCTGAGATCCTGTTGCAGCTGCTTGCCCTAGAATATTCATTCCCCTCACTAACGTCAATGAACTAGCATTTTTGATCTGAAGCGTTTCTGGTCCTTTCTTCCGAGTCGCCAGTCACTCACCCCATCTTTGAAACAGTTCATGTCGTCCGTCTATACTTGGGACACGCCTTACACAATCCAGTCATGTTATGTGGTATGGACTCATGATTTCTGGAAAGGGATAAAGGAGCCCCCACAGAGATACCAAGCCAGTGTTGGGTTCAGGCTACATGCGTACAAGACACTTATGTGAGCTTTGACTGTGGTTTTTGGCTGAGGCTGGATTTCTCATCACAGTTTGACGGATTCGTACATTATTAACAGACTTGCAGTATCTCACAGTTTTCGTCGTTTTTGTAGCTACTGCCAGTCAAAAGTCTGAATTGTTTGCCAACATCCAACCTTTACCGAACTTATCCTACTGTTTATCTCCAAACAAAGGGAATGGCCATTTCCCAAGGCACTGTGCAGTCAGGTATCGTCTACTGTCGCAGTTTATCCAGAGCTGACGAACATCGCATTTTCCTTCATGTTAAAATCTCTACTCGTTTCCAGTTTGCTGGCCGGCCGGTGGGGCCAGGTCGTTCTAGGTGCTTCAGTCTGGAATCACGCTACCGCTACGGTCGTAGGTTCGAATCCTGCCTCAGGCAAGGATTTGTGTGGTGTCCTTAGGTTAGTTAGGTTTAAGTGGTTCTAAGTTCTACGGGACTGATGACCTCAGATGTTAAGTCCCATAGTGCTCAGAGCCATTTGAACCAGTTTACTGCCAGCCGAAGTGGCCGTGCAGTTATAGGCGCTGCAGTCTGGAGCCGCAAGACCGATACGGTCGCAGGTTCGAATCCTGCCTCGGGCATGGATGTTTGTGATGTCCTTAGATTAGTTAGGTTTAACTAGTTCTAAGTTCTAGGGGACTAATGACCTCAGCAGTAGAGACCCATAGAGCTCAGAGCCATTTGAACCAGTTTACTGAAGGAAAAAGAGTCGCTCTCATTTGCACACATCTGGGGTTTATAGTCCGCTGTGTACAGAAAATAGACAAACTGCAGCCAACAGTACGCTTACCCTATGTGAAAAACGTTACTGACCGACTAGGCAAACACCTTCGCCGCGTTGGGGTGCAGCCTGTCTTCTAGAGAGACTCCCTAGCACTCGCCCCAGTTGTACAGCCGACTTTGCTAGCGATGGTTCACTGACAAAATACGCTCTCATTTGCCGAGACGATAGTTAGCATAGCCTTCAGCTACGTCATTTGCTACTGTAGGGAAGCAGCCTGCTCACGCTGTAGTAAATTGACATCAGTTTCCATTGTGTGCCAGCCAGTCTGCTGTAACTAGCTCTGACGTCATAAACGTTGCGCAATACCTTAAAAATCAAGCAAATGACCTAAAACTTTTCTAGCATGTCAGGAATAATACTAAATTAATGTGTGTTAAATATCAGTTCGATAACTTCAGCCATTTTTGAAATTTGGACGTTTTTCTGAAAAAATCATTGGCGCAACAGAAAAGAGCTAGAGACTTCAAAATTTATATTTAGATTCATCTTTCATAATGATTTAATAAAAACAGTACTTTGGATTTCACAGATTAAGACTTTAGTGGAAATTCATGATTTTCTGGTTTTCGTCTCAAAACTGAAGGAAGCAAGATAGATTAAGTAGGCTAATAAATAAGGCTAGGATGTTTAGATTTAAATAGGTTGGAGGTCCGCTATGACTGTGAAGATGTGAAAAGTTTCTTTTGAATACCTATAAAATTATAGCGATAGCGGATCTCAAAAGGGCCAGTTCAGAGCTCTTCTACTGCGTGCAGTGTAATTTAATTAATTCTCTCGCCCAAAATATTTAACTTAGCCACGTCAAAATTTTATTATCAATACTTACCTGCGTGCTGAATGCATGTTTAAATTAAGAACTTCATTGGCCATCAGCAAAAGAAGCTATAAATTATTATGTAACTTGAAGTGGTGCGTTACTAGCCCAGCGGCTAGTCGGGAGAGCCGATTTGATCAGGCGTTCCCTTAGCCGTCCGCACCGCGGCTATATATATAAGAGCGCTGCACAAGGAAGGAAGGCCCCAGTTCTCTCCAGACGCTGAATAGCACGTCAGCTGTGTCGGGAGTCGCGTCGCTTCGGTAGCACTGCTACAAACAGCCTCGGGTGCCGTATTAAGTTACTAGAGATACGCGGAACCATGAAATCATTTCAAGTGAAGGATTAATTCTGGGATGATTTTCATTATCTAGCTTCAGTTTGCGTATTGTCGTATTTTCACGTGCCGTCACGGGACAGACATTCTACCAATTATTTAGCGTGGCGTTTGATGAAATATTCTCATCAAATTATGGCGAGCATTCTTTTTAACATTTAATTCGGACATTTATAGTTGCATCAGCGCATTAGACTCTGAACTGCTCTGTTAGTTAGGTTGTAGGGATACTTGTGTTGTTATCAGTGAATTTCAGAATATACTCAACTATTTTGGAAAATCGTTTTTGATTAGAAATCCCGGACAATCTCCTAATTCCTCAGAGCTATAAGCTGCAGCTATAATGGTATTCTCAGATGAAGTGGGCACTAGGATCTCAAAATACCGGCTTCATGTTTGGTTAAATCACTTTCTGGGAGCTAAAAAAGTAAATAGAGAGCCAGTGTTGAGAACGGCGAAAGACAGCATTAGCAACATTCTAAAAGCATGAAACTGATTCAACATTCAAACATTTGTATTGAAAACATTTATACAGCAATTAAATTATTGTAATTATCACGAGTTAACCGCCGCCCCACATATGGTGCATTGGCCGGGAAATCAACTAAGTGAAAGTGATTTTTTTTAACTATTCGGATTCGCGAGTGGAATGCGACACGCAGCTGAGTAATAGAACAGTGAAAGTGTTACGTGGGCATGTGGACAACGCAGTTGGATTAACAACGCATCTGGATTGACGTAGCTGGCACTGAGTCTAGCGGTGCTGCCAGCATCGCGAGAAGCCAGTTTCGCCGTACCGCAGTCGTCCGCCGCAGCAGCCGGAGCCGCGCCTGCAGTTACGGGCCACGCAAACACACAACAGCCGTCGGAGTGCTGTTTGCAGTTCAACGTGCAACGTCGCATCAGTAATCCTGGTACGCCGCACCGACAACGTCTTGCAGATGGAACTAAGTTAAGTGAAAAACTGTTAAAAATTTTACTAACCTGCACTAAAAGACTGTCTGCGATGGAACCGCCAAAAGAAACTGAGGTTAAACTTAAATCAGAACCTATGTCTGTTGAAGGAACTGTAAATCCAGACAGCAGCTCAAGTGTAAACATGCATGAAAGTAGTAATGTTAAAGTGAAATATGAAGTATTGTCTCCTGACAGTAGTTTGCGAAAGGGTAATGATTCAATAATAGAGACCCCTGTAGTAAAGCAGAAAGCAGAAATTGTTGATTTATGGGATGATAGTTTATCTGATGAGTTAAAAACGAAACAGCCATCAGAGATGGTAGAGTTTAAACAGGAGATATTAGATATGACTGAGCAATCAGAAGTTTCATTTAGTTTTGATGATTCTGGTGTTGGAGCTAATTTTTCGTCACCTGAGTGTGATAAAAATCCAGCTAGTGAGAAACCCAAGGATACTGGGGCTATTGATTTAAATGTTATATTACAAGCAATAGCTGCCATTAATGCAAAAATGTCAGCCAGTAATGCTAAAATGACAGCTGAATTAAAATCTGATATAATTGAGGTAAATAACAGGATTGTGGCCAGCCAGACCAATTTTAATAAACGGTTTGAGGCAATGGACAATAAATTAGAATCCAATAAAGCTGAATTAGAAAATTCTTTCAAGGCTAGTTGCAATAAGTTGAAAGAGGATCTGGACAGTTTGAATTATAAAATTGATTACAATCATGAGGATATTAAGAAAAAGCTTGCTCAACAGTTTTCTGAAATGTATAAAACAGTTAAATCCGAAGTTGCTGAGGTTCGCAAAGACTTCCAAATGGAAGATGCGAAGCTGGAGCACAAGTTAACAGAAAAGATTGAGGCGGAATCTGAACTGTGCTCAGATAGATTTAAAGATGTTAATATTAAAGTAAACATATGTCAAGCAGACGTAGATGCAATTAAAACTGATACTACTCATATTGTACAAAGAGTAGATAATGTTGAATTGAGAGTAGAATATATCAGTACTAACATTGCTAACATTGAGAGTAAAGTAGCTTCAGTAACTTCTGGTAATGGTAGTATACAACAAGTTGTAGCTGCAAACGCCGCTTTTATCGGGTGTCGGCAGTTCTTGCGGTTCGATCCAGATAAAAATATCCACCCGCTAGATTTCTGGAACGATTTTGAAGATGTGATTCCACCAACTTGGTCTGAACGAGAGAAAATCTCATTTATTAGAAGCCATTTAGCAGGTGACGCAATGCGTTGGTCAGCTGATGTTATGTTGAAATGTAAAACATTAGCGGAGTTTAAAACAGCTTTCATTAATGAGTATTGGTCTAGCAATAAGCAAAATGAAGTGTTGAGAGAATTTTGGAGTGGAAAACGCTTCAATGCAAGCAAGGAATCAATTAAAGAGTTTGCTAGGTCATGGATTTCACGTTTGTCACATTTGGCGGAAAAGCTAAAGCCAGAAATGATTATACCAGGTCTTGAAGCCAAACTGCCATGGTATTGGCAAACTAGAATTATATCATCCCCTAGAGACAATCTGGATCGTTTCATTGAGTATCTGGAACGTGTAGAACGTGTTGCGGCCAATGAGGAGCAAGCACGTAATAACAGAAATGCCAATAACAATAATAGTAATTTTAGGAACGAGCAAAATGGCAATGTAAACATCAGAACAGTAGGTATTCGCCATCCTAAGAGAGGTAGGAATTGGGGAAATAATTATCAGAACCAACAATGGCGTCCAAGGGATAATAATTTTGTTCCAAACAGAAATATGCATGTAAACAACAGTACGGAAAATAATGCTGTGCCAGTCAACTATAATGAAACTAAAGGAAACAGTAGTAGGCCGAGGCAGGAAAACTAGTTCCCGTCTATGAGGACACTGGCGCTCACCAGGCGGTTACTTTTCCTAAGCCAGTAGTTAAGGGAATTGGTAAGACAGATCAGAATACTCAAACTGGAAATGTGGATGAAGTGTCGGTAGCATCTAAGGATACAACAGAAATATTAGATCACTCACAGTATTTGATAGATACCGTGTTAGAGACGCTTTCTAAGTGGGAAGAGAAAGAGAAGGTGCAGCAGTGTAACGATAGGGAGGAGCTACAAAATACTGAATTGACAGGTGAAGAAGCAGAAGAAATTCATGCTTATATTTACGATGAAGATGATGTGCTCTTATCTAAAGTGCCTGTGCAGGATGTAGATAATGTACTAATAGATTTAGGACAGGAGATAAGTGAGAATGTAGAGGGTAGGCTGTTGAGGGTCGATGAACCCAGTAGCTGTGACCAGTTGTCACTTGAGGAGGAAACCGATGATAATGGTGAAAGTGGTTTAGCTGTAACTAGTGTTATGCCCGGTCTGGAGGCGCAGAATCGCTCAGACTACAGTAATTTGGGTTATGTTCAGCAAACTAAATGTAATGAAGTCGTGCGGTGTTTCGATTTAAAATTAATAGACCGACTGGGAAAGGCAGCTGAAAATGTAATTCAGGAAACCCCCTACACACTGTGACCTAAATGTAATGAAGACAGATGTCGATCACTTTAGTTGGAGACAAATCCAAAAGGAACTACTAGATGAATTTGAGGAACCACCTGTACAACCTAGAATAAGCCACCCTATAATAATAGTGAATATGTTGGATATCAATGTACGTTGTCTCTTAGATAGTGGAAGTGAGGTGAGTGCAATATCTCAGTCCTTCTTTGATGCATTACCTGGTAAAGACAAGCTTACAGTAATGAGGGTATCAGGACTAAGAATAATTGGTGCTACTGGTAAGGTTTCAAAAACGGTAAAACAAGAAGCTTTACTACCCTTTAACATTAATGTTAATTTAATTGATCATCCATGTTTAATTGTAAACAATCTCAGTATTGAAGTTTTAATTGGCATAGATTTCTTGTCAAAATATCAGAGTGTTGTTGACTTTGAAAGAAGCCAGTTAAAAATGGTCTTACCAATAACCGGAGTAATTACAGTCCCTTTTAGTGATAAACATGTAGTAACTGATCATGAAACTTGGGAGCTGCCTATACGAGTTCTGAAAAATAGGAGGTATTGGGACGAAGGTGTTAATCTTAGTAACAGTAAGCTGAACACAGAAAAAGAAGAAGAAGCAATTATTGTGGACAAAATAGAAGCTAAATTGCAGGAAATTGATAAGATTTCAGACAATCAAAAGGAAGAACTGAGACAGGTTCTAAAAAGGCATCATAAGGTATTTTCAGATCGACCTGGCATAGTCAAAGGTTATGAATGTCAATTAAAGGTGAAACCCGGCCAAGTGTTTTTCAGGAAGCCATACCAAATACATGTAGCTTGGAAGGAGGCGGTTCGAAAGGAGATACAGAGAATGCTGGAGTGGGGTGTGATTGAGAAAGCGGTCAGTGAGTACAATAATCCTCTTGTTGTTGTACCAAAAAGAGACGGGAGTGTCAGATTGGTCTTGGACGCTCGTTGGTTGAATGAATAGTGGTTAGGGAAAGTGATAGACCGCAGAACATGGACGAGTTATTGCAAAAATTCCGGGGAGTAAAATTCTTAACTTCTATGGACATCACGTGTGGATATTGGAATTTGCCACTGGCGGAAAGTTCGAGGAAGTACACAGCTTTCTTGTACGAAGGAGTTTGTTACCAATACCGTGTGGTACCTTTCGGACTTAATATCTCTGTTTGTGCCTTCGTACGTGTGATGTGCCATGTTTTAGGACCAGCTTTAAGTAATAAAATAACAGTCTACGTAGATGATCTGTTAATAGCAACTCCTACCTGGGAAGAACATATAGCTTTATTAGAGGAAGTGTTAGAGGCTATTGAGAGAGGTGGCATGAAACTAAAGATTGAAAAGACAGAGTGCGTTAAAGAGGAAATAGGTTTCTTGGGATATAGGATAAGTGGAAAAGGTATTCTGCCTGACCCAGGCAAGCTAGCAGTCATTGAAAAATTTGAGGCTCCCAGAAACAAGAAGCAGTTGAGATCAATGTTTGGTCTGTTCGGCTTCTATCGGCGTTTTGTTAGTGATCAGGCTTTTAATGCTCCCTGTCTTCACCTCCTGCTGAAAAAGAATACCCCTTGGGTTTGGACAGCAGAATGTCATCAGGCGTTTGAGGTGCTTAAACAATCTTTAATTAATAGTCCAATTTTACATCATCCTGATTTTGAAAAACCATTCTGTATGTCTGTTGATGCTAGTGGCTATGGTATAGCTGTGGAGATATTCCAAGTAGAAATAGAGAACGAACAAGAAGTGCACAAGACTATAGCTTTCGCAAGTCGATCTTTACAGGCAGCAGAGAGAAATTATGGCATCTCAGAACTGGAAGCATTAGCAATTGTATTTGGGGTACAGAAGTTTGAGCAGTATTTATTAGGTCACAAGATAATTGTTTACAGTGACCATAAGGCGTTGACCTTTTTAAAGACCTGTAAGTTGAGGAATTCTCGTTTGGTAAGATGGTCATTGTATCTCCAGCAGTTTGACCTTGAGGTTAGATATATTCAAGGGAAGGACAATCTGGTAGCTGATGGGTTATCTAGAAGTGCGGAGCTCTGTGATGACGCGGGAATTACAGCAACAGACCTAAATGAAGTTCGAATGTTTGCATTGCACGAAGTAAAGGAAGAAGGTGCATTAAAGAGAGTGATTAAGAACTTGAGACGTGAGCAGAATGCAGATGACCAACTGAAATTAGTGAAGAGCTATTTAGGAAATGCGAACTATCCTAAGGTTTCGCAATACTATTGTTTGCATAAAGGTATTCTGTTTAGGAGGAAAAAGATAGGTGTTTCTGAGTGGAAGCTGTGCTTTCCCTCACAACATGTAGACTTACTAATCGACTATGTACACCTGAGGTATGGGCACTACGGTGCAAAGAAGTGCATTGCAAAATTAAAAGAGAAGGTTGTATTTGACAACATGTACCACCGTGTGGCCAAGCGTCTAGCATCCTGTGTAGTGTGCCAGAAAGTCCGTGCTGCTAACACCAGAATACAAGGGGATATGCATTCAGTAGAGCCCACTGAAACCCTAGAATTACTGGCTTGTGATTTGTTTGGCCCTCTTCCTGTTTCGAGAGGTGGTTGTACCCATGTTTTTGTTGTTGTGGATGGATTCAGTAAATATGTTAAGCTATACCCAATTAAAAGAGCAAATGCAAAAACATTGGTTGAAAAGTTGGAAAAAGATTTCTTCCTGAACGTTGGCGTTCCGAAGAATTTGCTGTCAGACAATGGGCCTCAATTTACTTCTGATAGACTTAAGGAATGTCTAGATAAGGCCGGCGTGAAACATCTGAAAATATCTGCGTATTTCCCCCAAGGAAATATGAGTGAACGTATTATGAGGGAATTGAATAGGCTTTGCAGAACTTATTGTGCTCGGAAACACTCAAGTTGGGCAGAGTACATTAAGTATTTTGAGAATGTAATTAACAACTTAAGACATGATGCAACTGGTTTTGCACCTTGCAAATTGATGTTTGGCCAAGAACCGCACAATGTGATTGCAGATATGGTAGAATTCCCTATTCTATTGCAAATATCCACAGACGAGAAGAAACTAAAGGCTAGGGCTAATATGAGAAAAAGAGCGTTGGAAAGGAAGAAGCGTCATGACGCAAAAGCTGTACCTACTAGCTTTGAAATAGGTCAATTAGTCCTTGTTAAAACCAAAGAAAAATCAAAGAAAGTAAATGCAGAAACAAAGAAATTCATGTTCGTATACCAAGGACCTTTCAGGATCATAGGAAAACCACATGCCAATGCATATAGGCTAGAGTACCCTAAAAGTAAGAAGCTATTAGGTCTAAGGAACGTGATCGACCTAAAGAGATACATAGGCAGCCAATGAATGCTGTAGGGAGGAGGTTGTTCTGTAACCTCTACACAGTGTGGCAGCTGTGCAGTCCCAGCTGTGTGAGATCTTCTTTCCCTTTCAGGTCTCACTCAATCTTCATCTTTTCTATCCACCAAAGTTTCGACTCCTCCTTTGCAATACTAAAATTTTCTGTCATGACTATCAAGCCAGCATTCAGCCAATGAATGCTGTAGGGAGGAGGTTGTTCTGTAACCTCTACACAGTGTGGCAGCTGTGCAGTCCCAGCTGTGTGAGATCTTCTTTCCTTTTCAGGTCTCACTCATTCTTCATCTTTCCTATCCACAAAAATTTCGATCTCTACTTTCCAATACGAAAATTTTCCGTCATGGCTACCAAGCCATGAGTTCTGTAACCATTCTATCCACCGATTAGTGAAGAAAAATACCTAATGTGACAAACCTAATAGTGACAAACATAGAGAAGTATGACGTAATTAAGATACAAATGTATTTGAGTAACAATTATGTATAGTACCCTGGTAATATAGTAAGTACAAAGTGTTGTTTTATTGGAAATGGTCCACCAACAGTAATTTAAAAAGATATATGAATTCATATACAAGCAAGATCTGAAGTGGTAGTGAAACCTAGTGTATGCATTAGAGCTAACTGAGAAATAGTAAAAGAGATTGCTTAGTGTTAGGAAAAATATGCAGATAAGTTGTAAGATTAAACTCACCTGGTATAGCAAGGAAAGGCAGTGTAATAGAATTGAGCGGTGTTTGTGGTTGAGACGTGAAGGACACGTCCCTGAAGTATTTATAAGGTTGGAGCTGGCCATTATTTTAGTGTAGTGTGTGACAGGATACACCTACACGTATTGAGGTTATGAGTTGGAGGCGTGAATGCGACCATAGGTACTCTTATGTTAGATGAGACAGAGCAGCTCATGGTGTCCTATAGGTTTAAGGAATTTAGCATTACGCTCGTCCATAATTACTTGATGCACTTTAGTGGTAGGTCGAGAGAGACTACCTGAGGTTTCAGCGTCCGATCGAGTGAAAATGGTTTGCCACGTGAGTAAACTGATCAGCTACAATACACTATGAATATGAAATAAATGTGCTATCCTATGCTTTAAATATTAATAGAGTGAGTGTTAAATAAGTACACACACTAGCAAAATAAATAACATAATGGCAGACGTGAAACATTAATTTTAGCTCAGCATAAATACACTTCAAAGTAAGTAAGTACCTAATTGCAGATGTGGAACTAACACAACAGCAGAGGACCAATAAGTGGATTTTGTAGTCAACTAAACGTAGTGTGTTTTGAACACTCAGAACTGTACTATTACCAAAAGTTACTCACATGTACAAAGAAGCTGAGAAAACAACCACTAATCAAATATACTCATACTATCTCTAAGAATAAGGTAATCAAAGATGAGTCAGTTAAGTAAATAAAATGCAGATTTGTCAGGAATGTACCGAGCATTGGTTCAGTGTTCCGGCCCAGAAATAATAAATTGATGTTAAATAGGATTCATGATTGTATGCCTTGAGCATAGATTTTCTCTAGTACGCGACTAACGGCGTTTTGAGCCATTTGTTTACCGATTTTATGACATTTAAGTAACCGCGAGAGTAATGTTGAAAAAGTTCTGTTAACTTTGTTCCAGCAACATATTAAAGGATAAAATGTATATATCCCCATTTCATTGTGACCCACCCTTAGATATTAAGTGAACAGAGTCTGAGGCACTCTTTTTGTTTGTTCTACAGGACAAACCAGATAATGGCAGCCTGGTAGCTGCGTGAAAGCGTGGAGTGACTTGGACACAACTCACAGTGACCCCTCCCCTTTCCCCCATGTAAGTTAGAGAGAACGTGAAGGACGCACACCATAGCAACTTCCCTTCCTCTACCCTTGTGAATGGAAGTGTAGGACGCCAGCCAAAGCGGCTACAACCACGTGTGTAAAAATTATTTGTGAACTTTTCTTTCAGGTTTAGAAAAGACTGCTAAGAGATAATCATCTGTTTATGTATCATATTATTTTCTTTGAATTTGTGTATGTAAAAATGTATTTAATGGATCTAAGATTTTCATAATTTTTCAATTTGTGTGTGTTTGTTTGTCTAAGGCAATATGTATGCCAAAATATTTCATTGACTTTGCGTAAAATTTTGAGTAATGACATTGTTCAAAAGGCAGTGAACATGCCCACAACTTAAGTAATTAATGTAGGTAATCAGTTTTCTTTAATGTTTCTACAGGTTTATATTTCAATTTTGATTTTTTATAGGGAGTTAAACTGTACTCTTGCTTCCTTTTTTGTAATTACGTTTTTTTTCATTCATTAACATTCATAAACAAAAAATTTAAGTAGAGGGTGATGTAGGGAAGCAGCCTACTCACGCTGTAGTAAATTGACATCAGTTTCCATTGTGTGCCAGCCAGTCTGCTGTAACTAGCTCTGACGTCATAAATGTTGCGCAATATCTTAAAAATCAAGCAAATGACCTAAAACTTTTCTAGCATGTCCGGAATAATACTAAATTAATGTGTGTTAAATATCAGTTCGATAACTTCAGCCATTTTTGAAATTTGGACATTTTTCTGAAAAAATCATTGGCGCAACAGAAAAGAGCTAGAGACTTCAAAATTTATATTTAGATTCATCTTTCATAATGATTTAATAAAAACAGTACTTTGGATTTCACAGATTAAGACTTTAGTGGAAATTCATGATTTTCTGGTTTTCGTCTCAAAACTGAAGGAAGCAAGATAGATTAAGTAGGCTAATAAATAAGGCTAGGATGTTTAGATTTAAATAGGTTGGAGGTCCGCTATGACTGTGAAGATGTGAAAAGTTTCTTTTGAATACCTATAAAATTATAGCGATAGCGGATCTCAAAAGGGCCAGTTCAGAGCTCTTCTACTGCGTGCAGTGTAATTTAATTAATTCTCTCGCCCAAAATATTTAACTTAGCCACGTCAAAATTTTATTATCAATACTTACCTGCGTGCTGAATGCACGTTTAAATTAAGAACTTCATCGGCCATCAGCAAAAGAAGCTATAAATTATTATGTAACTTGAAGTGGTGCGTTACTAGCCCAGCGGCTAGTCGGGAGAGCCGATTTGATCAGGCGTTCCCTTAGCCGTCCGCACCACGGCTATATATATAAGAGCGCTGCGCGAGGAAGGAAGGCCCCAGTTCTCTCCAGACGCTGAATAGCACGTCAGCTGTGTCGGGAGTCGCGTCGCTTCGGTAGCACTGCTACAAACAGCCTCGGGTGCCGTATTAAGTTACTAGAGATACGCGGAACCATGAAATCATTTCAAGTGAAGGATTAATTCTGGGATGATTTTCATTATCTAGCTTCAGTTTGCGTATTGTCGTATTTTCACGTGCCGTCGCGGGACAGACATTCTACCAATTATTTAGCGTGGCGTTTGATGAAATATTCTCATCAAATTATGGCGAGCATTCTTTTTAACATTTAATTCGGACATTTATAGTTGCATCAGCGCATTAGACTCTGAACTGCTCTGTTAGTTAGGTTGTAGGGATACTTGTGTTTTTTATCAGTGAATTTCAGAATATACTCAACTATTTTGGAAAATCGTTTTTGATTAGAAATCCTGGACAATCTCCTAATTCCTCAGAGCTATAAGCTGCAGCTATAATGGTATTCTCAGATGAAGTGGGCACTAGGATCTCTAAATGCTGGCTTCACGTTTGGTTAAATCACTTTCTGGGAGCCAAAAAAGTAAATAGAGAGCCAGTGTTGAGAACGGCGAAAGACAGCATTAACAACATTCTAAAAGCCTGAAACTGATACAAACATTTGTATTGCAAACATTTATACAGCAATTATTTCTAATTTTCACGAGTAACTCGCCGCCCTACACTACGACCTAGCAAGGCGCCATTACCAGTCACTATTGATGCTGTAAAACATGTACCGTCAAGAGCGATGTTCACCATTTATGGATTAAAGTTAAGTATTCCACAGGTACGTCCTTTTTTGCTAGTCTAATTTCCTTGACCTGTTCCAGACCTCACGCCAGCCTGCGTGATCTAAAACGCGTGCCTTACGGCTTCCTCTCAAAACCGGTGTTGGCTCTCCTGCCAACCCACAAAATTTGGCGACGAGGATGGGATATATTTATTATAGTAATTTTCCTTTTGTTGTCCGGATGTGTCCACGACGTCATCTGCCACCATCCAAGCGTTATCTGCTACCTATTGCATTGAAGGTCTTCCACAGACTATTGTTTCCGACAATGACCCGCAATTCGTGTCCGCAGAATGTCAGTCATTCTGCAAAGCCAATGGTATTCAACATCTGACGTCCGAGCCGTTTTCGCCACAGTCAAACGGTGCCGCTGACGATTGGTCAGGACTTTCAAGTCATAGATGTTGAAGTTGAAAGAGTCGCATTCTCGGGAGGACGCGTTATTGCTCTTTTTGTCCTCGTATCGCTCTCAGCCCCGAGATTGGTTGCTCACCGGCTGAGTTGCTCCACGGCTGCCCTCATCGCACCTTGATGTCTTTGCTACATCCGCCGCATCAGGTTCCTGTGCAGCGGCAGACACCTACTTTTGCTCCGGGCGACGTTGTCACCTACCGCAACTATCTAGGTTCACGGCGTTGGCTCGAAGGGCGCATTCTTCGCCGCCTCGGCCGCGCTATGTATCTGGTTTTGGGAACCTCTGGTGAGGTGTGTCGGCATCTCAAACAGCTGCGCCTCTGTCGTCGCACGGGATCTGCCGCTCCCCGTCTGCTTTCAGCGACGGTGCCGTCCGGTCAGCGCCCTGGGGACCCATCTACTGGCTCGCCTCAGCCCCAGGTGTTACCGACGCTGCCTTCCATTTTGCCCCATGGCGAAGCGCCGCCGCCGCCGCCGCCGCCCGCAGTGGACGCGTCGCTGCAACCGCAGGGAGCCCCCGTGGGTCACGCGACGCCGATCGCTTCCCGTGACCAGTTGTCCTCCGACATGGACCTCTTGCCCGCTCCGAAACATATGTCGTCTTCGCCCGTCGGGTGCCCCGGTCCGATGGAGGTCGACCCTTCGGCCTCTCCTGTCTCTCTACGGGCGCATACACTGCATGTTGGCGTGCACCCTGGAGCAGGTTTTCAGGCCTTTCCTAGCTCCCCTCGGTCCAAATGGCAGTGTGCGAGTGGCACAGCCTCGCCTGTTGTTAGGCTCCCCATCTCGTCGCATATGTCAACATGGGGTGCCCCCACGGCGGGCGGAAGCCTTATACCACAACCGTGCGCCGATTTGCGGGGGACGAATGTGGTGTCACAGCCAGACACCACACTTGCTAGGTGGTAACCTTTAAATCGGCCGCGGTCTATCACTAACAGTGATTGCAGACCGAGCGCCGCCCACGGCAGATCTAGAGAGACTTCGTAGCACTCGCCCCAGTTGTACAGACGACTTTGCTAGCGATGGTTCACTGACAAAATAAGCTCTCATTTGCCGAGACGATAGTTAGCATAGCCTTCAGCTACGTCATTTCCTACGACCTAGCAAGGCGCCATTACCAGTTACTATTGATGCTGTAAAACATGTACCGTCAAGAGCGATGTTCACCATTTATGGATTAAAGTTAAGTATTCCAGCAGCTACGTACACTCTATGACATAAAACTCGACCGGCGGCCGGCCGCTTCAGAGGCTAAGTCCGCGCCGATCGCGACATGGGACAAAAAAACTGGCCAACTCGCTAATTCTCTAAGTCCGGTTATCTGCACAATCTGGCAACACTGTAGACTGCGGCACTTCCTGGAGGAAAACTTGTTCCAAGATAGAGAGACTCTAGGCTGATTACGCCTGTGGTCTAGCGGTAGCGTGCGTTGTTTCTGTTCATAATGTCAGTGGATCGAGAGCAGCTGGCATAAAACATTTTTATAGCCTCTTCTGTCTGAATGCTGGAGACGTGAATATAATGGTAGCGCAGATTCAATCTATTTCGCTTTGTGACACACCGATATCAAAATTTTATCTAGTAACGATTTTGCGGCAGATTTCCTGCAGACTGTCCTCCTCTGGACGCCGTATGCGGCAAAGCTCCGGCATCCATTTGCTGGCTACTGGCAGCGGCCGTGGCGACAGCAGCGGCGCTGCACTCCCCCGTTCTTTATCGAAAGCGCCTGCTACCGCTCATCGCTTTTGATGATTTAAAACGCTTTATTATGAAATGTTGCTCCACAGAAAATTTCTACAATTTCCATTCACGCTCAAAAGCAACGGAGACAGACGCCCTGATTAGTAGGCGGGTAATCGGCAAGAGCTGAGTATGGCCCGAAATTAATTTTATAGACTGGGACGAAATTAAACCACCTCACTACATTCGATGAATTTATAAATGCTTCATACCTCGTTTCTTTTCCTTTCAAACTTAATTATTTGTGCAACCTTTGGTCAATGTTTGGATGTTTTCGTCAAGCCAGAGTGAGCGTCTGTGGTGTAAAGTGTATTACAGTTCTTGTTTCATTCCTTATGGTAAGTCTATGCGATAAACTGTGTGCATACCTTGCAATGCATGCTCTGTAGCAGTGCAGGCACACTGCACATTTGGAGTTCCATGTATGGGTTCATGAAGTATTTATTGTTGATCGGAAGTGATAGTTAAGGTCATCAGATTTAAACCAGAAAAATTTGTCGTTTTGAAGGTTTCAGAGAACGGAAAGGAATTGCTAACGCCGGTGTCAGAAAACGTCTACAGTTAAATGCTATTGCAAAAATTTAGAAGATGGGAACTATATTAATGAACATGTGCACTTCATAAACAACCTTCCGACATGTTAGACCTATATGACGAACAAAGCTCAAATTTATATCGTTGACAGTCGGTTTGAATCGTTTCAGGACCTATTTTACAGTGAAGCACCTTGGAATTTGCAAAGCAGAAATCCATGATATTAACTTAATTTACTAAGTCGAAATCGGACGAAGATTGATGTTTAAAGGCATTCTTCAGATTTCGCATAAGAAATTTTTACTAGCAGTTGGCAACTCCATTAATTAAAATGGAAAATAAAAGGTTGCAGTCAGCGGCTTCTACCGTAATTCGAACTTCTAGTACAAGCACTGCAACGCACAAGGGAACCTCTGAGCTAACGACACAGTGGCGGCCAGAGGCGGACTATAGTCACTGCGATGTTGCCTGAGCCTCAAAACGCAACCTTAAACACACAAACAGAGGAGGTGGAGATTACTGTTTTAACGTCCCGTCGACAACGATGTCATTAGAGACGGAGCACAAGCTCGGATTAGGGAAGGATGGGGAAGGAAATCGGCCGTGCCCTTCCTAAGGAACCATCCCGGCATTTGCCTGAAGCGATTTAGGGAAATCATTGAAAACCTAAATCAGGATGGCCGGGCGCGGGATTGCACCGTCGTCCTCCCGAATGCACACACAAACAGGTGTTACTTATGTGAAGAACGCCGTTCTTGGAGTCCAGAAATTAAATATACTTTCTAATTGTGTCATCTTGCAGTGGATTATATCGTACGAGTCTTCGATGTGGAAAACGAATGTCAAGCGAATTTAGCGAGGTAACGCCGACCTACACCCGGACGTAAATGCACTATCAGAGTGTTGACAAATACTTGCTACGACGCTGCCATTTCTCGGCTCTCTGACGAGGCAGCTCTTCAGCGAAATGCTTGTCGTGATTCTCCGATACGGTTCTTCAGAGTGGAGACGCGCGCGCACGTTTGGTTTTTATGCGGCGTTCTCCCCTGATGGTTTCTGACGTAGCCTTGTGGGCTATGTATACATATGAGACATTCAATTATCATTAATCCAGAATGATACAAGTTTCAGCTTCCGGCGTGGAAGAAGGCTGTTGACGCCGACATTATATCAATTCAACGTAGGGAAAGCAAAACAGATAATTCAATGTTTCTCATTCAACATTAAGCATGTGAGATAAATTTCCGTAACGTTCATAATCATCTAAAAATACAAACGAAGTAAAAATACACCGGAAGCTTATTCGAATTCAATATAATGTAAGATACCAAACGCTTTCCACCTCGATGTCGAATTTGTCCACTTGCAATCGTTTGCAGCATGCACATAGAATGTCATGATTACCACGAGAATGAAGAAATATGTTGGTAAGGATGGAAGCAAGAAGAGACGCAGTCAACAAATATTCTATTCCTCATGGCATTCATTTCATTTGACACGTAAGAAGAGGTAAAGCGGGAATTTACTTTCGTTAACACGATAGATATGCCGCACATATTGATAACGAGGAAGTCTGCGTCTTCATACGTTTCCCCCTTGAAATCTGTATGCTCTATTATATACTAAGTAGCCCGATCATTGTTTCAGTAATGTTACCCTCTTGTTTGACCCCGTAACAATGAACAGATTTCAAATGCATGTCTCTGCGTGAAAGTAGCTGTTCGAACCCTTCCTGGGTTGTTTTTTGTGTTTTATTGCTTGGAATTCCTGAAGCAGACCACTGTGCCTTCCCCCCTCGTGGGTTAGGTCTCAAAACTAAACCACTTTGTATCCAATGGCATAATTTATTCATACTGCATCAGCATAAGACTCTTGCGAGTGAGAGAATGACAATAACAATCGTAACAAGAACAAGCAAATAATGAATGATGTTTATTCCAACGCAGAACGAGAATGGCTTTAAATATAAAAATCTATATCTATATCCATATCTATTGATCTTTGAGTTGGCACAATGCAAATATATTCTTAGCATTTAGTTACTGGATTTAGTTCTGGATGTTTGCAGAGAAAAGGAAAAGTCGGTACTTCTCGCTAGTGTAATATAATGTGAACCAGCAACTACCCTTTCCTTAGAACACGACTCAAGCAGGTCCTCAAGTAGGCACTGCTGCATTCTGTTCCCTGACATTGCTCTGATGACGGTTAATGCAGATAGTTACGATTATGAAATACAAAACGTATTGCAGGTTAGTTCCTAGGATAGTAACATTAAATTTGCGTTGTAGACGGCACATGAACGTGACGACTATCCATATTACTCATCAATATAAAAAGACAATATTTTGGGAATTTAGCAGGATTACTCAAAATGAATTCTGAAATTGGGTGACTGACCGCACAGGTGCTAAACGTCGTCAAGAGTATACGATGTCCTAATCGCATTAGGAATATGAAGATCGTCTTCGACAGCTCGCAACTTTCACATTGCTATCTCCACCCTACTCCAGACAGCTCTCGGTGGAGTTGCACTACGTTGCCGATGTTATGGAAGGCCTTCAAACCGACAACAGACCATATATTGAAAAATACAAGCGAATTCTCTTGCAGCGTAAGCTTATTGTAACTAATCTAAAAATTATTGGAGAGGAACATTGTCCTATTCAAAAAAAGTAAAATGTTACACACTGTTGACGTCAAACGGACATTATCTATGTCCTGTCTTGTGTCCTACTCATCTATAATATCAAGTGTACTATGAAAATGATTATATATAATGGATTATTAGGTAATGCATTGATACCAGATGGTGGGGGCCGGCCGATGTGGCCGTGCGGTTCTAGGAGCTTCAGTCTGGAACCGCGTGACCGCTACGGTCGCAGGTTCGAATCCTGCCTCGAGCATGGATGTGTGTGATGTCCTTAGGTTAGGTAGGTTTAAGTAGTTCTGAGTTCTAGGGGACTGATGACCTTAGAAGTTAAGTCCCATAGAGCTCAGAGCCATTTGAACCATTTGAACTATTTAACACAAAATGACATTAAAAATTTAAGTTATTCACGAGCAGCTAGTTGAGAATATGTATGAACATTAAATGACACGACGAACCGTCTTGTTCTGCATATGGATTCAAACCCAGCTCATGCAGACTAAGCAAAGATTTCGTGACTGACGGAAACTAACAGTCATTCCTGATTAGGCATACAGAGAGTGATATACCTCGATTTTAGACAGTATCAGTTAGCAAATATCAACTTTAAATTGCATAACGCAAACATTTTTAACAGACGCGAATTCCTACCCAGCATCTATTGTCCCTGTTAACGAACTACGAGAGATGTTAAATATTGCTTCTTCACAAGTAACTTACTTGAAATGCCGTGAGGTAAAGCTGTGTGTTGGACACGGATTCGAACCCGGAACCTAATCGGATTGCTATCGAAGCACAGTCAAATGTGACATATCGGAATTTCGCGGCAGTAACTAGATGTTTTAACTGAAATGACGAGACGAAACATTAATTTTTTCCTTCCCAGGACTCCAACCTGGCACCTATCGCTGTTATATTCTAGAGAAAACTAACGTTAAATATGGGTTTGTTGCACCAGCAGTGACATGTGAGCATGTTTGAACTGAAATAATATGACGAAGAGTTCAGCGCTCACTGGGAATAGAGCCCCACACATATCGTTGTTGACTACACACAAAGAGACGTCAGCTACCGAATTTTTCTCCACCAGCTGCTCAGAATAGCATCTTGAACTTACAGTCATCTCGCAAATAGTTCTGTGTCTCACTGGGAGTTAAAAACGTCAGATATCGTTAGTGTTGACAGCGAATGAAATGCATAATCTCACAGTGCTGTGGAATCCAAAATTTCTGGAGGAATAGTTGCCGAGCTCTGGAGCTGTTGTAGCTCCGTGTCAGCTTGTAGCATAGATAAGATGTCGCGAGTTCGAATACATTCAGTGCTACATTTTTTAAAACGCAATTCTGCTCTCTGCTGAAGTTATCAATCTAATGGAACTTTGAACATAATTCCCTTCACTTCTCAACCCAAAGTAGTCGCATGTGGAAAAAGGACTAACTACTGTGACATTTTGTTCTATTCAGGTTTAATAGACAGAAGGCAGCAGATGCATCTGCTGGGAAGTGACCATAGCTGGTGTCTCCAAGTCGCGGCTGCTACGGCCTGGAATACGTAATGCGTCTGATTCGCTTTCTGTAACTAGGTTTAGGGACTGGAGCGTAGTTACTAATAATACTTAGAACTGACTGCAAACTGAGCATCATAAATCAGTAACTCTCACTGTTATTTTTATACACTCCTGGAAATGGAAAAAAGAACACATTGACACCGGTGTGTCAGACCCACCATACTTGCTCCGGACACTGCGAGAGGGCTGTACAAGCAATGATCACACGCACGGCACAGCGGACACACCAGGAACCGCGGTGTTGGCCGTCGAATGGCGCTAGCTGCGCAGCATTTGTGCACCGCCGCCGTCAGTGTCAGCCAGTTTGCCGTGGCATACGGAGCTCCATCGCAGTCGTTAACACTGGTAGCATGCCGCGACAGCGTGGACGTGAACCGTATGTGCAGTTGACGGACTTTGAGCGAGGGCGTATAGTGGGCATGCGGGAGGCCGGGTGGACGTACCGCCGAATTGCTCAACACGTGGGGCGTGAGGTCTCCACAGTACATCGATGTTGTCGCCAGTGGTCGGCGGAAGGTGCACGTGCCCGTCGACCTGGGACCGGACCGCAGCGACGCACGGATGCACGCCAAGACCGTAGGATCCTACGCAGTGCCATGGGGGACCGCACCGCCACCTCCCAGCAAATTAGGGACACTGTTGCTCCTGGGGTATCGGCGAGGACCATTCGCAACCGTCTCCATGAAGCTGGGCTACGGTCCCGCCGCACACCGTTAGGCCGTCTTCCGCTCACGCCCCAACATCGTGCAGCCCGCCTCCAGTGGTGTCGCGACAGGCGTGAATGGAGGGATGAATGGAGACGTGTCGTCTTCAGCGATGAGAGTTGCTTCTGCCTTGGTGCCAATGATGGTCGTATGCGTGTTTGGCGCCGTGCAGCTGAGCGCCACAATCGGGACTGCATACGACCGAGGCACACAGGGCCAACACCCGGCATCATGGTGTGGGGAGCGATCTCCTACACTGGCCGTATACCACTGGTGATCGTCGAGGGGACACTGAATAGTGCACAGTACATCCAAACCGTCATCGAACCCATCGTTCTACCATTCCTAGACCGGCAAGGGAATTTGCTGTTCCAACAGGACAATGCACGTCCGCATGTATGCCGTGCCACCCAACGTGCTCTAGAAGGTGTAAGTCAACTACCCTGGCCAGCAAGATCTCCGGATCTGTCCCCCATTGAGCATGTTTGGGACTGGATGAAGCGTCGTCTCACGCGGTCTGCACGTCCAGCACGAACGCTGGTCCAACTGAGGCGCCAGGTGGAAATGGCATGGCAAGCCGTTCCACAGGACTACATCCAGCATCTCTACGATCGTCTCCATGGGAGAATAGCAGCCTGCACTGCTGCGAAAGGTGGATATACACTGTACTAGTGCCGACATTGTGCATGCTCTGTTGCCTATGTCTATGTGCCTGTGGTTCTGTCAGTGTGATCATGTGATGTATCTGACCCCAGGAATGTGTCAATAAAGTTTCCCCTTCCTGGGACAATGAATTCACGGTGTTCTTATTTCAATTTCCAGGAGTGTAGCAGCACTGTACCCATTGGTGTTAAACTCGTTTTCAACCAATGATTCCCACAGCTACAGGAATACTACTTGTGATACCTCTTAGACAAAATACTTAAGCAGTGTTATCAGACGAAAAGATCAACCTGACACAAACTGTGGGAAGTTTGTTTTACAACCTTCGTACCTGGATATTCAGCTTTTTCCTATTTGAGATATGTGTGAACGTTGCTGCTTAAGACGATTTAAGCAGAAACTAAATTCCCTCAGCTTCGACAATGTTGAAAGAAATCGTCTTATCGGCACTAAATCGTGGTTTGTGAATTTGTTACCGGCCGTACTCTTCCGTATTTTGCCGGTTGGAAGGCGAAAGCTTAGTGACAAATTTCACACAGAAATTACTGTTACAGTGTACTTATGGAGCCAAATGAGTCAATTGCGTATTTTCCGGTGAGAAAGAGCACTGGCAAACAGTCTTCGCTACATTAGGTTATTTAAACTGGTGTCACTCTGAGCTAGAATTTATGGTCAGCGACTAAGTGTAAGGTCAATGTGTCGGATGCGAGTTTTGCGACTGTGAAATACTTTTATACATTATAGAAGCGAATATTAAATTTGTACTAATATTGCGAAAATTTTGTACTTGGACAGCTTAGAATGAAAATACTTCTGTTTATTGCAAAGGGAAACAATAGATTTTCTAAAACACTGTCTGTCATACACTACTTGAAACAGGTCATGTCGACCAAATCATGTGGAAGAACTAACAGCAACGTATATCGGAAGGCAGTAAGATCTCTTGCCTTTTGGTTTGTTAGTACTCGATAGCCATTTCTAGGCAAAAGTAAATGAAGAAAGGCAGTGCGTTTTTGTTACCAAGTAACGTCTTCGTCAATTACTTTAGTTTTAATGTAATCTACGAGTAATTGCTGGTATTTGATATTAACATGAAAGGATTCCGTAGACAGGGAAAGAACCTGTTCTTGGGAAACTACTTCTATAGTGACCAAAAGGCACTAAATGATGTTCAAGCACTTGTGTTACAGCAGCAGTATGAATAAAATGATAGTAATAATAACAGTAATAATCGAATTATCTCGCAACTTCACACTTCACAGTGGATTTTCTCGAACTAAGAAATTTGCTGAATTTGTGAAAAATCAAAATGGCGTCACATCCAGCCTATGATGCCTAGAAGAGTCTTTACATCCTGCTGACATGAGAATAGCATAATCTCTGCGTCAGAAGCTTGCTTCTACTTGACCATTTAATAGACTCGCATTTTTTCCACCGTGACTAATTTTGTAAGCTAAGCACATCATCCGTTACAGCACACTCCTGGGGCTGGGTAATGTGGCCACAATGGTCTCTTGGAACGAGCTATCACAGGTGCAATGCGTGGGTTCAGGCATTTACTTTTAAGAGGCACAAACAGATTTATTTTACCTCTGGTAACCTCAAGAGAAAGACGTTATAATCCAGAATCCGCATTAAACATCACGTTCCTTCATTACCAACTGGGCAGAGCCGGTTTACGTTGGGAAATGACACAGCAGAAGTCATGGTAAAAAGAAATACAGTCGCCAGTAAGCTTACTTACATTAGAAAATTTTATTTTATTTGATGAACCGATAGCCATTTAAAGGGACAGGGCTCTTATTTTACTTGTACTTGATTGAACTAGAGACGTTTAAAAATTTGGTGCTGGACTGTGATTCGAATTCGTATCTCCTCTTTCGAGGATCTGAATCTCTCGGAACAGTATAGTTCAGTCATTTCGTTCCTTTTCCCAAGACTGCAATCTTCTCTAGGTCTCCTCCAAAGGTAAGTATGTGGGTCTGAAACCTGATCCAGTACAAAAATATTCATAATTTCATTTCTAGCTTTATCAAGTGCACACCCACCTGCTAGTGAAAATTAACGCGCAATTTCAATGTCTGTTCATGTGTTGCCAACAATCGCAACAGGTGTCGTTATTTCTGGTCAAACACGCACACATCTTACTGTTCATGAGCAAGCAACTGATACTTAAGCTATATTCGTGGATGCACGGTAGGTGTGCAGTTCGATTGTCGCTTAGGCACAAAAGTTTGTATCCTTATTTTAGATTCAGACACATAGCGGCTCGTAAGAAAAACCGATACGTAACATTTGATTTTTCTTAATTAACAATCGGATTACGTGTTGGGTTCGTATCTCCGTCACAGAACTTCACATCATGCACTTCATCTTTAAATGCATGCACACTTTGTTACTTCAGAATGGAGGTATATCAGACATCTTTCGTGGTTAGATAACAGGGATGAAAGGGTCTTGATAGGAGTCACGGTTTATTACAAAAATTGTCGTCTTTTGTTTTCAAGTTTAGATTTGGTTACTGGTATTGGCAAAAATTTCTGTAATTCATGACTCTTCATGGCTAATCATCAATATGATGTGATTAGATTAGATTAGATTACATTAGATTAACTCTAGTTCCATAGATCATGAATACGACATTTCGTAATGATGTGGAACGTGTCATTTTAATGAAAGATTTCTTTAAATACCATGATTCAATTTCTTTACAACAATTTTTTACACTCTCTCTCATTGCTTTTTATTTCTCTCTCGCTCTCTCTCTCTCTCTCTCTCTCTCTCACACACACACACACACACACACACACACATATGTTGTGCTCGACTATCGGCGAGGCACGAAAACGCCTGTGAATGACATTCTTAGTTTTGAAGCACTTACGAAAGAAATATAAAAATAACACTGAGAGTTACTGATTTATGATGCTCAGTTGCTGTCAGTTCTGAGTATTGTTAGTAACTACGCTCCAGTCCCTAAACCTAGTTACAGAAAGCGAATCAGACGCATTACGTATTCCAGGCCGTAGCAGCCGCGACTTGGAGACACCAGCTATGGTCGCTTCCCAGACCGCTGTAGGATCACATCGGTTCGTCTTCTTCCTGCTGGTACTGTAACTGAGATTTGGCAACAAGGCAACGTATGTTTGGCAACTCTGTGATCGACGAGTTACTTCCTGGTGTGCACGGAATTAAGCCTCAAAGTTCACTTGATTTTACCTGTCATTTCCATTGAATAATCTGAGTTGTTATAGCTTGAAGGGTAACAAAAGATTGAAAATTTACGGTTTTCAGCCCAGGAAAGTCGTTGCAGGTGGGAATCGCAACTAATCTCGACCTTTAAATAGCGGTTTACGAGTTCTAGTTACTATTGTCGTCGTAATAGGAAGCTGAAACCCCTGTCTCCTCCCCAGCTCTGTGGTAACGTGCTGACCTGTGAAGCAGCGTCTGTTACGGTTCGCAGTTCCAGTCTCACTGACTGAAACATTTTTACCCCTTCTGTGAAAGAGCTACAAGCAGTCAGATCATACATCAATAAGGAAATCGCAAGAAAATGCTTTCAGTTCAT
Organism: Schistocerca cancellata; assembly: GCF_023864275.1. Classification (NCBI taxonomy): domain Eukaryota; kingdom Metazoa; phylum Arthropoda; class Insecta; order Orthoptera; family Acrididae; genus Schistocerca; species Schistocerca cancellata. Next base: position 814,894,918 of record NC_064630.1, read on the forward strand.
AGTGTAATGTTGAAAAACTTACAATGCTGCACAACAGGTAACGCCTCTTTCCGCTGCTGACAAGCGAATTTTGGGTTTCTAGGAATACGTAACTATATTTATGAAATGCCACATTTGCATACCTCTTGAGTATGACACAGCATACCAATTAAACACAGACCCAATCAAAATCTAAGTGAGTAGTATTTTTTTAATGCGTGTCGATAGAGGCATGCTTGTGTGCAGATACTTTCGTCGTAAGCTTATCATGGTTAGTTTTATTTCTTTTCTTATAATACAGTGCACAATTTTCGTAAGGTTTCCTTTAGTGTTGTTAAAACAATAGTAAACATGAGGGAGAAATTAATCATAAACGATATATGCGAATTCTCTGATGTTACCTATGACAGTCTGACAATGCACATGCAGTTTATTGATTACATGCATGTAGAAAATTTGTTCTGAGTTAAAGCTGTCAATCAAAGTTTGAAGAAGAATAAAATATCACTACCACACGACGGCTAATGTAGAAAATACTTTTCTGACATATTATGGCACGATGCGCTCTCCCTGCAAATCTTCGAGATGCATCTGCTGCCTTCTGTCTATTAAACCTGAATAGAACAAAATGTCACAGTAGTTAGTCCTTTTTCCACATGCGACTACTTTGGGTTGAGAAGTGAAGGGAATTATGTTCAAAGTTCCATTAGATTGATAACTTCAGCAGAGAGCAGAATTGCGTTTTAAAAAATGTAGCACTGAATGTATTCGAACTCGCGACATCTTATCTATGCTACAAGCTGACACGTAGCTACAACAGCTCCAGAGCTCGGCAACTATTCCTCCAGAACTTCTGGATTCCACAGCACTGTGAGATTATGCATATGGCCAGGTCTTGACTTCTGAGAGACAAACAGTTACAGCTTTTCTTTTGGACTGAACGACGTTTTCTAGTAACAGATAGCGCAATAGAATAGCTCAAGTGGAAAGGAACACTTCCTATTTAAACTTCTGCATCCTACAATGTTGGCAGTTGTGTGTAGGTGGCAGTAACGTGATTTTATTTCTGTGATTACAAAATAGTCGAATGTATGCACTGGGTAGCCGAGGCAGCTAGTTCATGGTGATTCGGTCAACCAAGTAAATGAATTTACTGAACATGCTGCAAATTACTACAGGCAGCCTGTGTGTCAGAATTCTCATCCAGTGTGGCGCAACTGCGTTACGATAGAAAAATGACTCGCAGGGAAGAGGATTTCGTGGTCTGTTGGACGGATGGTAGGTTGTTATACCTATGGTCTGGGTTCGATTCCCACTTCTGTCAATGATTTTAGATAGGGAGAGACAGATTCCATTCTCTCCTGGCTACACCAAGTGAAGGAGATATAATGGCTGCGTGGTCCGAAAATTCACATTAAAGATGATGTTCCTTCTTTACCAAGTAGACGGTAGGTTGAACCACAATAAAGTCTGGAGTGGTGACATGTAGAAACTCTATCACCAGTAACCTTTCTTATACTAGTTATTTATTTCAAGTGACGACACAAACGCTATGTATGGTCACAGGACACTTATTCCATCTTTTATTTGAGCTTCTGTATGTCGATAAAATTGGTTCTGAACTGGGAATGCAACTCAGACCGCCCTTAACGCGGAATTTGATCCCTTCGTGGCAATACAGCTCGGCTACAATTTGTTGTGTGTTCAAAACTGCAGATTCCTCAACACCTTCACATATTATGCGTGAATGGGATCGAATCCTGCCCCGGCACTAAAGATTTAATTATGTATTATCAAGCTCTAGCATGAGAACACCTATCTGCTGGTGGATAATAATTTTGATTTTTAATGTATTTTCATTCGCTGTCAACACAAACGATATCTGACGTTTTTAACTCCCAGTGAGACACAGAACTATTTGCGAGATGACTGTAAGTTCAAGATGCTATTCTGAGCAGCTGGTGGAGAAAAATTCGGTAGCTGACGTCTCTTTGTGTGTAGTCAACAACGATATGTGTGGGGCTCTATTCCCAGTGAGCGCTGAACTCTTCGTCATATTATTTCAGTTCAAACATGCTCACATGTCACTGCTGGTGCAACAAACCCATATTTAACGTTAGTTTTCTCTAGAATATAACAGCGATAGGTGCCAGGTTGGAGTCCTGGGAAGGAAAAAATTAATGTTTCGTCTCGTCATTTCAGTTAAAACATCTAGTTACTGCCGCGAAATTCCGATATGTCACATTTGACTGTGCTTCGATAGCAATCCGATTAGGTTCCGGGTTCGAATCCGTGTCCAACACACAGCTTTACCTCACGGCATTTCAAGTAAGTTACTTGTGAAGAAGCAATATTTAACATCTCTCGTAGTTCGTTAACAGGGACAATAGATGCTGGGTAGGAATTCGCGTCTGTTAAAAATGTTTGCGTTATGCAATTTAAAGTTGATATTTGCTAACTGATACTGTCTAAAATCGAGGTATATCACTCTCTGTATGCCTAATCAGGAATGACTGTTAGTTTCCGTCAGTCACGAAATCTCTGCTTAGTTGCATGAGCTGGGTTTGAATCCATATGCAGAACAAGACGGTTCGTCGTGTCATTTAATGTTCATACATATTCTCAACTAGCTGCTCGTGAATAACTTAAATTTTTAATGTCATTTTGTGTTAAATAGTTCAAATGGTTCAAATGGCTCTGAGCACTATGGGACTTAACTTCTAAGGTCATCAGTCCCCTAGAACTTAGAACTACTTAAACCTACCTAACCTAAGGACATCACACACATCCATGCCCGAGGCAGGATTCGAACCTGCGACCGTAGCGGTCACGCGGTTCCAGACTGAAGCGCCTAGAACCGCACGGCCACATCGGCCGGCCCCCACCATCTGGTATCAATGCATTACCTAATAATCCATTATATATAATCATTTTCATAGTACACTTGATATTATAGATGAGTAGGACACAAGACAGGACATAGATAATGTCCGTTTGACGTCAACAGTGTGTAACATTTTACTTTTTTTGAATAGGACAATGTTCCTCTCCAATAATTTTTAGATTAGTTACAATAAGCTTACGCTGCAAGAGAATTCGCTTGTATTTTTCAATATATGGTCTGTTGTCGGTTTGAAGGCCTTCCATAACATCGGCAACGTAGTGCAACTCCACCGAGAGCTGTCTGGAGTAGGGTGGAGATAGCAATGTGAAAGTTGCGAGCTGTCGAAGACGATCTTCATATTCCTAATGCGATTAGGACATCGTATACTCTTGACGACGTTTAGCACATGTGCGGTCAGTCACCCAATTTCAGAATTCATTTTGAGTAATCCTGCTAAATTCCCAAAATATTGTCTTTTTATATTGATGAGTAATATGGATAGTCGTCACGTTCATGTGCCGTCTACAACGCAAATTTAATGTTACTATCCTAGGAACTAACCTGCAATACGTCTTGTATTTCATAATCGGAACTATCTGCATTAACCGTCATCTGAGCAATGTCAGGGACCAGAATGCAGCAGTGCCTACTTGAGGACCTGCTTGAGTCGTGTTCTAAGGAAAGGGTAGTTGCTGGTTCACATTATATTACACTAGCGAGAAGTACCGACTTTTCCTTTTCTCTGCAAACATCCAGAACTAAATCCAGTAACTAAATGCTAAGAATATATTTGCATTGTGCCAACTCAAAGATCAATAGATATGGATATAGATATAGATTTTTATATTTAAAGCCATTCTCGTTCTGCGTTGGAATAAACATCATTCATTATTTGCTTGTTCTTGTTACGATTGTTATTGTCATTCTCTCACTCTCAAGAGTCTTATGCTGATGCAGTATGAATAAATTATGCCATTGGATACAAAGCGGTTTAGTTTTGAGACCTAACCCACGAGGGGGGAAGGCACAGTGATCTGCTTCAGGAATTCCAAGCAATAAAACACAAAAAACAACCCAGGAAGGGTTCGAACAGCTACTTTCACGCAGAGACATGCATTTGGAATCTGTTCATCGTTACGGGGTCAAACAAGAGGGTAACATTACTGAAACAATGATCGGGCTACTTAGTATATAGTAGAGCATACAGATTTCAAGGAGGAAACGTATGAAGACGCAGACTTCCTCGTTATCAATATGTGCGGCATATCTTTCGTGTTAACGAAAGTAAATTCCCGCTTTACCTCTTCTTACGTGTCAAATGAAATGAATGCCATGAGGAATAGAATATTTGTTGACTGCGTCTCTTCTTGCTTCCATCCTTACCAACATATTTCTTCATTCTCGTGGTAATCATGACATTCTATGTGCATGCTGCAAACGATTGCAAGTGGACAAATTCGACATCGAGGTGGAAAGCGTTTGGTATCTTACATTATATTGAATTCGAATAAGCTTCCGGTGTATTTTTACTTCGTTTGTATTTTTAGATAATTATGAACGTTACGGAAATTTATCTCACATGCTTTATGTTGAATGAGAAACATTGAATGATCCGTTTTGCTTTCCCTACGTTGAAATGATATAATGTCGGCGTCAACAGCCTTCTTCCACGCCGGAAGGTGAAACTTGTATCATTCTGGATTAATGATAATTGAATGTCTCATATGTATACATAGCCCACAAGGCGACGTCAGAAACCATCAGGGGAGAACGCCGCATAAAAACCAAACGTGCGCGCGCGTCTCCACTCTGAAGAACCGTATCGGTGAATCACGGCAAGCATTTCGCTGAAGAGCTGCCTCGTCAGAGAGCCGAGAAATGGCAGCGTCGTAGCAAGTATTTGTCAACACTCTGATAGTGCATTTACTTCCGGGTGTAGGTCGGCGTTACCTCGCTAAATTCACTTGACATTCGTTTTCCACATCGAAGACTCGTACGATATAATCCACTGCAAGATGACACAATTAGAAAGTATATTTAATTTCTGGACTCCAAGAACGGCGTTCTTCACATAAGTAACACCTGTTTGTGTGTGCATTCGGGAGGACGACGGTGCAATCCCGCGCCCGGCCATCCTGATTTAGGTTTTCAATGATTTCCCTAAATCGCTTCAGGCAAATGCCGGGATGGTTCCTTAGGAAGGGCACGGCCGATTTCCTTCCCCATCCTTCCCTAATCCGAGCTTGTGCTCCGTCTCTAATGACATCGTTGTCGACGGGACGTTAAAACAGTAATCTCCACCTCCTCTGTTTGTGTGTTTAAGGTTGCGTTTTGAGGCTCAGGCAACATCGCAGTGACTATAGTCCGCCTCTGGCCGCCACTGTGTCGTTAGCTCAGAGGTTCCCTTGTGCGTTGCAGTGCTTGTACTAAAAGTTCGAATCACGATAGAAGCCGCTGACTACAACCTTTTATTTTCCATTTTAATTAATGGAGTTGCAAACTGCTAGTAAAAATTTCTTATGCGAAATCTGAAGAATGCCTTTAAACATCAATCTTCGTCCGATTTCGACTTAGTAAATTAAGTTAATATCATGGATTTCTGCTTTGCAAATTCCAAGGTGCTTCACTGTAAAATAGGACCTGAAAAGATTCAAACCGACTGTCAACGATATAAATTTGAGCTTTGCTCGTCATATAGGTCTAACATATCAGAAGGTTGTTTATGAAGTGCACATGTTCATTAATATAGTTCCCATCTTCTAAATTTTTGCAATAGCATTTAACTGTAGACGTTTTCTAACACCGGCGTTAGCAATTCCTTTCCGTTCTCTGAAACCTTCAAAACGACAAATTTTTCTGGTTTAAATCTGATGACCTTAACTATCACTTCCGATCAACAATAAATACTTCATGAACCCATACATGGAACTCCAAATGTGCAGTGTGCCTGCACTGCTACAGAGCATGCATTGCAAGGTATGCACACAGTTTATCGCATAGACTTACCATAAGGAATGAAACAAGAACTGTAATACACTTTACACCACAGACGCTCACTCTGGCTTGACGAAAACATCCAAACATTGACCAAAGGTTGCACAAATAATTAAGTTTGAAAGGAAAAGAAACGAGGTATGAAGCATTTATAAATTCATCGAATGTAGTGAGGTGGTTTAATTTCGTCCCAGTCTATAAAATTAATTTCGGGCCATACTCAGCTCTTGCCGATTACCCGCCTACTAATCAGGGCGTCTGTCTCCGTTGCTTTTGAGCGTGAATGGAAATTGTAGAAATTTTCTGTGGAGCAACATTTCATAATAAAGCGTTTTAAATCATCAAAAGCGATGAGCGGTAGCAGGCGCTTTCGATAAAGAACGGGGGAGTGCAGCGCCGCTGCTGTCGCCACGGCCGCTGCCAGTAGCCAGCAAATGGATGCCGGAGCTTTGCCGCATACGGCGTCCAGAGGAGGACAGTCTGCAGGAAATCTGCCGCAAAATCGTTACTAGATAAAATTTTGATATCGGTGTGTCACAAAGCGAAATAGATTGAATCTGCGCTACCATTACATTCATGTCTCCAGCATTCAGACAGAAGAGGCTATAAAAATATTTTATGCCAGCTGCTCTCGATCCACTGACATTATGAACAGAAACAACGCACGCTACCGCTAGACCACAGGCGTAATCAGCCTAGAGTCTCTCTATCTTGGAACAAGTTTTCCTCCAGGAAGTGCCGCAGTCTACAGTGTTGCCAGATTGTGCAGATAACCGGACTTAGAGAATTAGCGAGTTGGCCAGTTTTTTTGTCCCATGTCGCGATCGGCGCGGACTTAGCCTCTGAAGCGGCCGGCCGCCGGTCGAGTTTTATGTCAAAGACTGTACGTTTTTTGCTAGTCTAATTTCCTTGACCTGTTCCAGACCTCACGCCAGCCTGCGTGAGCTAAAACGCGTGCCTTTCGGCTTCCTCTCAAAACCGGTATTGGCTCTCCTGCCAACCCACTACATCTTCTATAGTGGTCGTAGGATCCAGGACGTGCTAGGCTCCGCCAAGGACAAGTTGGATGCATTACACACTGCAGGCGTTTACAAGGTGGAATGCGAATGTAGAGAGGGATACATCGGCGAGACTGGTAGGCCAATAGCAATGCGCATTCGGGAGCACGAGCGTTATATTCGTCTAGGGCAACACCACAAATCCGCAGTGGCAGAACACCAGCAAGACTGCGGAAAAGAAATAAAATTGAGCAAAGTCTGTGTGTTGGCCAAGCAGCCAATTATGACGAAACGCAAAATCAGAGAGGCCATCGAAATACTTAAACACCCTAACAACATGAACAGGGAGGATGGACTCAGGCTTGCCCCATCTTGGCTGCCAGCAGTCAGAGCCCAACAGACCGCAGTGTCAACACGAGGCACGAGCACTACCGGCGAGTAACTGCCTGCGCGCGGCCGACGTCCAGCAGTTGGTAAACAGCAGCAAACTTCTCATTCGACAGTGGCCAACAATCATGGTACATAACACGAGCCAATGTTCTTCCTTAAGTGACCAATGAAACTAACTACCTTTCTAAAATTGTGACGTAATGGCATACGCAGTGAACACTAACAACAAAATATAAAGGACACTTCATAGATAGAACGCACCATTAGACCCAGAAGAAGGCTGTTGCAATAGTGGCCGAAACGTTGGCTTTTCTATAGCAGCAGTAGTTTTTACATTATGAAGCGGTACCAAACCCAGAAAACTTCTATGTCGAGAAAATTTATTGCTTGTGCGGTTAACGTCACACAGATGGCACAACATTGTACAAATTAATGATATTCCAAAGCAAAATCTCTGCTGACAACCTAACGTTACTCCTGAAACGAAGTGTTACTGGAGCAGATCCATTAGCGCTTGTTTTTAACAACCGTAACACGTTCTGCAAGGATACATTTCACGGATCGGACCAGCACATTACCGTCAGAGCAATAGGTCTGTTTCGAGCGCCCGATCGCGCACTCTGCTGCAGGGTGATTTGTCTCCGTAGTAACGCAGCGCTCCCCCAGCGCCAACCCATTTTATTTCGCGGTATTGCTTATCCATGTAATCCGGCCTAAAACCTGCGGTGTCCCCCATTGGCGCTGCCGGCAGTAATCGCCGCAGGCTCTGCACCAGGCCCGGTTTCTTTGTGAGCGGCCATTGAAACAGGCGGTCTGCCCGGCCCGCTCACCCCCGATCCGAGCGCCAACCCTCATTCACTCGGCGGCGCTGTGTGAGCGGCCATTATATCGGTCGCAATGATAAAACGCGGGGCCAGCATTAACGCCCCCACTGGTTAATCGGCCGCCACTTTTCATTACCAGGACACAGGTTGTGCGCCGGCGCAGAAGACAATTAAAAATCGCTGGGAGGAGTGAAGAAGGGGTGGGAGGCGGCCGGTTGCAGCGAGGAAATGGAGGCGGGAAAGCGGAGGGAAGGAGGGTGGCAGCACTGTCCCGTGCGGGCCCTAATTCCCCGACAAAATTGCGAAATCCTGGCGGGAAGTAAATAGTCTCCCTCTCGGTTCTTTCGTGCGTGATACACCTGAGAGAGCGGGAAACCCGAGTGGATCTACGAACCGTTAAGCTGCAGACATGGACACTGAAAAAAAGAAAAAAAGAAATGGCCAAGCGCGGGCAGGACACGCGCACTTAGAGTTCCCTACATACCTGATTATGAACATAGACTGATCAGATTAAAACTGTGTCCATGAACCATGGACCTTGCCGCTAGTGGGGAGGCTTGCGTGCCTCAGCGATACACATGGCCGTACCGTAGGTGCAACCACAACGGAGGGGTATCTGTTGAGAGGCCAGACAAACATGTGGTTCCTGAAGAGGGGCACCAGCCTTTTCAGTAGTTGCAGGGGCAACAGTCTGGATGATTGACTGATCTGGCCTTGTAACATTAACCAAAACGGCCTTGCTGTGCTGGTACTGCGAACGGCTGAAAGCAAGGGGAAACTACAGCCGTAATTTTTCCCGAGGAAATGCAGCTCTACTGTATGATTAAATGATGATGGCGTCCTCTTGGGTAAAATATTCCGGAGGTAAAATAGTCCCGCATTCGGATCTCCGTGCGGGGACTACTCAGGAGGACGTCGTTATCAGGAGAAAGAAAACTGGCGTTCTACGGATCGGAGCGTGGAATGTCAGATCCCTTAATCGGGCAGGTAGGTTAGAAAATTTAAAAAGGGAAATGGATAGGTTAAAGTTAGATATTGTGGGAATTAGTGAAGTTCGGTGGCAGGAGGAACAAGACTTTTGGTCAGATGACTACAGGGTTATAAATACAAAATCAAATAGGGGTAATGCAGGAGTAGGTTTAATAATGAATAAAAAATAGGAGTGCGGGTTAGCTACTACAAACAGCATAGTGAACGCATTATTGTGGCCAAGATAGACACAAAGCCCATGCCTACTACAGTAGTACAAGTTTATATGCCAACTACCTCTGCAGATGATGAAGAAATAGATGAAATGTATGACGAGATAAAAGAAATTATTCAGGTAGTGAAAGGAGACGAAAATTTAATAGTCATGGGTGACTGGAATTCGTCAGTAGGAAAAGGGAGAGAAGGAAACATAGTAGGTGAATATGGATTGGGGGGGAAGGAATGAAAGAGGAAGCCGCCTTGTAGAATTTTGCACAGAGCATAACTTAATCATAGCCAACACTTGGTTCAAGAATCATAAAAGAAGGTTGTATACCTGGAAGAATCCTGGAGATACTAGTAGGTATCAGATAGATTATATAATGGTAAGACAGAGATTTAGGAACCAGGTTTTAAATTGTAAGACATTTCCTGGGGCAGATGTGGATTCTGACCACAAGTGAACTGCAGATTGAAACTGAAGAAACTGCAAAAAGGTGGGAATTTAAGGAGATGGGACCTGGATAAACTGAAAGAACCAGAGGTTGTAGAGAGTTTCAGGGAGAGCATAAGGGAACAATTGACAGGAATGGGGGAAAGAAATACAGTAGAAGAAGAATGGGTAGCTCTGAGGGATGAAGTAGTGAAGGCAGCAGAGGATCAAGTAGGTAAAAAGACGAGGGCTAATAGAAATCCTTGGGTAACAGAAGAAATATTGAACTTAATTGATGAAAGGAGAAAATACAAAAATGCAGTAAATGAAGCAGGCAAAAAGGAATACAAACGTCTCAAAAATGACATCGACAGGAAGTGCAAAATGGCTAAGCAGGGATGGCTAGAGGACAAATGTAAGGATGTAGAGGCTTGTCTCACTAGGGGTAAGATAGATACTGCCTACAGGAAAATTAAAGAGACATTTGGAGAGAAGAGAACCACTTGTATGAATATCAAGAGCTCAGATGGCAACCCAGTTCTAAGCAAAGAAGGGAAGGCAGAAAGGTGGAAGGAGTATATAGAGGGTTTATACAAGGGCGATGTACTTGAGGACAATATTATGGAAATGGAAGAGGATGTAGATGAAGACGAAATGGGAGATAAGATACTGCGTGAAGAGTTTGACAGAGCACTGAAAGACCTGAGTCGAAACAAGGCCCCGGGAGTAGACAACATTCCATTTGAACTACTGATGGCCTCGGGAGAGCCAGTCATGACAAAACTCTACCATCTGGTGAGCACGATGTATGAGACAGGCGAAATACCCTCAGACTTCAAGAAGAATATAATAATTCCAATCCCAAAGAAAGCAGGTGTTGACAGATGTGAAAATTACCGAACTATCAGTTTAATAAGTCACAGCTGCAAAATACTAACGCGATTCTTTACAGACGAATGGAAAAACTGGTAGAAGCCGACCTCGGGGAAGATCAGTTTGGATTCCGTAGAAATGTTGGAACACGTGAGGCAATACTGACCTTACGACTTATCTTAGAAGAAAGATTAAGGAAAGGCAAACCTACGTTTCTAGCATTTGTAGACTTAGAGAAAGCTTTTGACAATGTTAAGTGGAATACTCTCTTTCAAATTCTAAAGGTGGCAGGGGTAAAGTACAGGGAGCGAAAGGCTATTTACAGTTTGTACAGAAACCAGATGGCAGTTATAAGAGTCGAGGGGCATGAAAGGGAAGCAGTGGTTGGGAAAGGAGTAAGACAGGGTTGTAGCCTCTTCCCAATGTTATTCAATCTGTATATTGAGCAAGCAGTAAAGGAAACAAAAGAAAAATTCGGAGTAGGTATTAAAATTCATGGAGAAGAAGTAAAAACTTTGAGGTTCGCCGATGACATTGTAATTCTGTCAGAGACAGCAAAGGACTTGGAAGAGCAGTTGAACAGAATGGACAGTGTCTTGAAAGGAGGATATCAGATGAACATCAACAAAAGCAAAACGAGGATAATGGAATGTAGTCAAATTAAGTCGGGTGATGCTGAGGGAATTAGATTAGGAAATGAGACACTTAAAGTAGTAAAGGAGTTTTGCTATTTAGGGAGTAAAATAACCGATGATGGTCGAAGTAGAGAGGATATAAAATGTAGACTGGCAATGGCAAGGAAAGCGTTTCTCAAGAAGAGGAATTTGTTAACATCGAGTATAGATTTAAGTGTCAGGAAGTCGTTTCTGAAAGTATTTGTATGGAGTGTAGCCCTGTATGGAAGTGAAACATGGACGATAACTAGTTTGGACAAGAAGAGAATAGAAGCTTTCGAAATGTGGTTCTACAGAAGAATGCTGAAGATAAGGTGGATAGATCACGTAACTAATGAGGAGGTATTGAATAGGATTGGGGAGAAGAGAAGTTTGTGGCACAACTTGACGAGAAGAAGGGATCGGTTGGTAGGACATGTTTTGAGGCATCAAGGGATCACAAATTTAGCATTGGAGGGCAGTGTGGAGGGTAAAAATCGTAGAGGGAGACCAAGAGATGAATACACTAAGCAGATTCAGAAGGATGTAGGTTGCAGTAGATACTGGGAGATGAAGAAGCTTGCACAGGATAGAGTAGCATGGAGAGCTGCATCAAATCAGTCTCAGGACTGAAGACCACAACAACAACAACAATGGGCAATGTCACAGGGCCAAGAGTGTGATGGTGTGGTTCGAGGAACACATCCAACTGATGTGCTGATCCCTCCAACACGCCACACCTGAACCCAATCGAACACATTTGGGATGTGATTCAATGTGGTGGTAGAGCTCCCCGATATTTACGGGAATTAAGTGATGTGTGTGTGTGTGTGCAGGTGTGGTGCCATCTCCCTCCAGCGACCCACGAAGACCCCTTCTCCTCCACGCCACGACGCGTCGCCGCTGTTATCCGTGTCCAGGCTGGACATAACAACAATTAGGTATGTGGTCCTAATGTTCTGGCCGAGAATCCAGGGAATAGAGAATCTCGACGATTTTTGCTTGTTATCCATGCCTATACTGGCTAGATATTGGTCCCAGGAATTCCAAGACCCTATCAAAAACTAATAGTGGTTAATCAGACTAGACCGGACATACAGAAAGAAGCAATCAGGGGTCTTCAGTTTATATATGTGTTTACATAACAATTTTATTTACTTACTAAAACATGACTACAGCTTACAGCTTATATTTGCATGCAGCAATGTTCGTCTTTTATGCTCCTGAAGGTGATGTATGCAGTGTAGGTTAAATGGCAAAAGAGATTTTTATGTGAAATGATCACAGTCTAACAAGTTTCAGATTTTTTGCTTTAATTAAACTGACAAACCTTGCTCCTTGCAGATTTTCATGATTCTGGGTCAACGGGAAATACCCTATAGGTTTTGATTAGTGGATTTGCTACTATCAAAATATGTGACATAAATGACCGAATCCTTTGATTGCGTTGACTTACGAGGCGTAAATTTTGTATACCGTGAAAGTACTAGAGATTTTAATATGTGATATAAATTTACACTTAATACGCCAACCTATTCCAGAGAAAAAGGTTTCTTAAAAGACGTACAAACAGAAAGAGGGATAAAAAATTACAAAAAGTATATTTTCGATTGCTATAATTACAGATTAACAATTTTCGGGTTTTCTCCTTTACTTGTACTGCTGATTCTTGTTTTTTGCCGAATTTCATGATTCTAGATAAGGGGAAGCAACCTGTAGGTTCTGATGAGTGAGATTTCGAGTGTCAAAATGTGTGAAATAAATGACCATATCTTTCGATCGAAGTAACTTAGTAGCTTAAAATATTTACACCAGCAAAGACCTATAGACCTTAATGTGTGACATAAATTTGAAGCTGATACGTTCACCCGTCCTTGGGGAAAAGGGCTATTAACCGTCGGGCAGACAGGCAGACAGACAGGCGGCAATCGAAGTGATCCTATAAAGGTTGCTTCCTTACAGGTCGAGGCACAGACCCCGAAAAAGTACGCGGAATACAGCAGCCGCTTTGCTGCATGTGACAAATTCATGCTCATCGTGATTGACAACATGGATTAGACCTCTTGGCCTATTCTGCCTCACTATGTTTCTGTGATATGTTTCACAATTCATGCTTCGATGGGCAATGATGTTTGGAAGCAACGTTTATGTTCTCTGATCCAGCAATATTCTGTTCGCTCTGGTGCTGAACTTCTGAACGTTGTTCCTCTTTGGCAGACTGTGTGTTAGCTTATGTGAGAATCGCTTGCAGGTGTAACAGTATCTCTCCACTGTGTGACGCAGTTCTGTCTTCTGCAACGAAAACGAAACGAGACAGTTATACATACGTGTTAGCGATTCCTTATTGGGAATATTGCAACGGTAGGAGTAGCCTGACAAACCATTATTGTATGGAATAATTAGTTCTGAAGAACTAGCTCCTTTGTCAGTGAATAAAGTGGGATATACACAGTTTTCATCACTAACCAGAGTACGAGGTGCATTCAAGTTCTAAGGCCTCCGATTTTTTTTCTCCGGACTGGAAAGAGATAGAAACATGAGCATTGTTTTAAAATGAAGCCGCATTCATTGTCAATACGTACCAGTGATGGCAGCACCGTACGGCAGATGGAATTTTACTGCCAGCGGCGAGAATAAGAACTGTTTTAAATAATTAAAATGGTGACGTTTTCCTTACTTGAACAGCGTGCAATCATTCGTTTTCTGAATTTGCGTGGTGTAAAACCAATTGAAATTCATCGACAGTTGAAGGAGACATGTGGTGATGGAGTAATGGATGTGTCGAAAGTGCGTTCGTGGGTGCGACAATTTAATGAAGGCAGAACATCGTGTGACAACAAACCAAAACAACCTCGGGCTTGCACAAGCCGGTCTGACGACATGATCGAGAAAGTGGAGAGAATTGAAACTTCCTGGCAGATTAAAACTGTGTGCCCCACCGAGACTCGAACCCGAGTTCGAGTCTCGGTCGGGCACACAGTTTTAATCTGCCAGGAAGTTTCATATCAGCGCACACTCCGCTGCAGAGTGAAAATCTCATTCTAGTGGAGAGAATTGTTTTGGGGGATCGCCGAATGACTGTTGAACAGATCGCCTCCAGAGTTGGCATTTCTGTGGGTTCTGTGCACACAATCCTGCATGACGACCTGAAAATGCGAAAAGTGTCATCCAGATGGGTGCCACCAATGCTGACGGACGACCACATGGCTGCCCGTGTGGCATGTTGCCAAGCAATGTTGACGCGCAACGACAGCATGAATGGGACTTTCTTTTCGTCGGTTGTGACAATGGATGAGACGTGGATGCCTTTTTTCAATCCAGAAACAAAGCGCCAGTCAGCTCAATGGAAGCACACAGATTCACCGCCACCAAAACAATTTCGGGTAACCGCCAGTGCTGAAAAAATGATGGTGTCCATGTTCTGGGACAGCGAGGGCGTAATCCTTACCGATTGCATTCCAAAGGGCACTACGGTAACAGGTGCATCCTACGAAAATGTTTTGAAGAACAAATTCCTTTCTGCACTGCAAGAAAAACGTCCGGGAGGGCTGCGCGTGTGCTGTTTCACCAAGACAACGCACCCGCACATCGAGCTAACGTTACGCAACAGTTTCTTCGTGATAACAACTTTGAAGTGATTCCTCATGCTCCCTACTCACCTGACCTGGCTCCTAGTGACTTTTGGCTTTTTCCAACAATGAAAGACACTCTCCGTGGCCCCACATTCACCAGCCGTGCTGCTATTGCCTGAGCGATTTTCCAGTGGTCAAAACAGACTCCTAAAGAAGCCTTCGCCGCTGCCATGGAATCATGGCGTCAGCGTTGTGAAAAATGTGTACGTCTGCAGGGCGATTACGTCGAGAAGTAACGCCAGATTCATCGATTTCTGGTGAGTAGTTAATTATAAAAAGAATCGGAGGCCTTAGAACTTGAATACACCTCGTACAAGGCAAAGGTAAGTTGAAGGTTATGCCCTGAGGAGTATTCGATTGTAAAATGAAGGAAATGTGCGGAGTGTACCAAAAAGGAATAATTTTAAGAATTTTCACATGAAATAGAGCAAGCTGCTACCATTCTTTCTGCCACCGAAACATTGTAGTATTTATACTTAGCTTACATGCTTGTAATCTCAGCACAGAAAATTTTAGCTACATCAAGAAAAAAAATTTCAGGTTTAGTACAGATAAACAGTTTTTATGCATTCACTGACTGAATTACATTCTTCGCTTTTTTAAATCTAAGTTCAACTTTCTCTACCCGTTTCCTTCTTCTCCTGGCGCAGACATCGTAGCGAACTACAGGATATACGCCATTGCTCTGTAGTGTTACTTCACTGTACAGGAATTTAGATAAAGACCGTAGAATTATGCCAAAAGCACAGGCACTTATGAGAACTTACTCCATAATGCACCATACCTCTCAAACTGTTAAAAGCAAAGTAAAATTGCATTTTCTGTGTAATGCATTTAAAGCTACTTCTTATCTGGAAGCACTTACTATTCCTGTCTTTTAAAAGTTTAAGAGCAAATCATACATATGGCTCTCCGCGAATAAGTAATGGTGTGAGAGATAGAGATCTAAACAGGTAACATTGTCAATTACTTAGTCTCCACGAAGTCACTTCTCATTGTCGAGACATCCATTTTAGCAATCTCTGGTGAGACTAGAAATTTCTTGTCTGCGTAACTTGAAGAATATTTAAAGAATTAATTTCAGTAATATCATTTTAAATAATTATTTCAGAAACTAGGCGTTTCAAGTAATTATTATTCGCCGTCAACGCAATGTAAAATTCTGTCTCATTATTGTCATTCCATTACCAAAGGCCAATGATGTCGTGATGTCATTACTAGTATTATTATATTTATTCCTTAATCCCTAACGTTTTATGCACACGGATTCTACAGCCTTTAATGGGCAACATGCTGTATTTAGGAAAAATGGATGTAAAAATTTTTACATTACCATACACATATAATTTAAGTGACTTAATTAATTTGTTTCATAATATTTCTGTATGCATCCTTAAAGCATTGTCAATACCTCGATTTGGTCTAGGATTATACTGCAAAGAGGTGTTAGTGATTCTATTGTCTGCCATACGTTGAGCGTGGTCCCTGCAATTTATTCTGCATCTCTTATAACATGTTTTACTAACTCCACTTTTAATTTCTCTCTGATGGCAATACTTGTATTGTGATGCAGCTAGGTACATGTATCCATAACATGCCGGACGAACCTCATTTTGTAAGATTTATTTTGATATTTGACAGAACGACGTAGGTGCGAGAGCGTTAGAGGTGATCAATCAACTTCACTGGCTGTCACTTCAAAAGAGGTAGCGTGTGTATGGAGAGGAGTGCTGTCGAAATATCTAGAGCGTGCATTCGAAGAATAGTCGGGTAACGTACTACTGTCTCCCACTTAAGTCTCGAGAACTCATCACAACTGCAAATCATACGTAAGTTTATCGGCAGTCATCCCTGCCAGGCATCATCCGCGAATGGTACAGGGGAGGGCGAAAATATTGGTGGTTGGAGAACTTCTTATATCAGAGTACAGTAAGTACGCTGTATCAGCGTATGGTACTCTTGTAAATGATTCCAAGTGGACAGACTGTTTGTCTACGCAACTACTTAGATATGAAGATAATCTTGAGTGATCGAAACATGCAGTCTAATTAAAAACGTGCAACTGAGACTGATCAATAAGTAAGCATTATTTAAAAACATTAATACAGTTGCTATATAATATGTTCTCGGTTTTCAAATCCCCTCAGTTCCAATAACAATTTGTCCATTATATTTGGACTGTTGAGCTCCGTGGCCGTGGATAATGATATTTCACTGTAAAAATACAGCAACCAGCCACTTTTTAATGCGTTTTATTTATGCCAATATGCATTTCGGGTTTGCACCCATCTTCAGCTGGCAAATTACATGGATATTCAGTTACTACAGTAGTACAATCTCGACAGCAGTTTGGATGCTGCAGCAGGCCTGTGCAAAAGCAACGATTGCAATCATTTACTTCAATTTCGCGAGTTTAAAGTTACGCACTATCAGTTGTTCATTTTACTTACATTCTCCTCTCCTTGTTTTTTCTTGGCTTTTCTTCTTTTTTGCAAAGTGTTTGTGTTGTTGCAAAAAAGAAGAAAAGCCAAGAAAAAACAAGGAGAGGAGAATGTAAGTAAAATGAACAACTGATAGTGCGTAACTTTAAACTCACGAAATTGAAGTAAATGATTGCAATCGTTGCTTTTGCACAGGCCTGCTGCAGCATCCAAACTGCTGTCGAGATTGTACCACTGTAGTAACTGAATATCCATGTAATGTGCCAGCTGAAGATGGGTGCAAACCCGAAATGCATATTGGCATAAATAAAACGCATTAAAAAGTGGCTGGTTGCTGTATTTTTACAGTGAAATATCCCCTCAGTTGGCATAAAATTCTCGAGCTTCTGAAGGCCATCTCCACCATCGTCGTCAGCGGTAAAACCACTGACTGCCGGGCATGGTGCAGTTTTCCGCTTATATAGCCACGATTGCCGACTCTGACACCAATCAGGGAGGACCGAAACGACGCGTGCGCCAAAGCTCATTGGGCAGCTAATAGCAGCTGCCAAGGAGCGTCGTTTCGGCCCTCTCTGATTGGTGTCAGAGTCCGCAATCGTGGGTGTTAGCGTCAAACCGTTCCAGCCCTGCCATTCAGTGTTTTACCTCTGACGACGACGGTGGAGGTGGCCTTCAGAAGCTCGAGAACTGTACCATTGAAAACTGAGAAGCCTTCATTCAGACATGCTGCAGCGAAAGACTCCGAGGACAGTACAGGTGCTGACTCGGCGGCGGCGAATATGTCGACTAAATTGAGTTTTTAAGGAGTCTGCTCCTTCCTATTGGACGCTTCTCACTGCTATCGAGGGTAAAGTGAGAGCTGTACAACATCGGGACTGGATCGTCCTACTTATTGTCCAGCCCAACAGTCAATATGTATGTACGCGACTGGTCCGTTTGTTAAGACGATAATGCATGATCACACACTGGACATCATTCCAAGGAGGATCCTAGCGTGTGACAATGTGCAAAATCTTGGAACAAACTGCGTTTATTTTGGTGATTTTATTCTCTTTTATTTCATTCAGTATATTTGCAGTAGGATGTTCGGTAGGTTCTGGCTCAGTTTCCATTTTCTAGCTCAGTCACTCGTTTCACTCATCCCTTCTCTAGAAAATTAAAACTTCCCTAGAACTTATCAAAACATCCTACTGTAATCCCGTTTTTCAAGTCTGACTCGCTTAATTTCATTAAAATTACTTAGAAAAATTAATCAAATGATTATTTTTTCGTATCACATTCACCAGTTTTCAAAACAATTATTTTTTTCATACAAAAGATGCATGTAAGAAAATAATATTTAATTTTTTTATAAAAGGCGGAAGTGAGAAAATAAAATTTAATATTTTTTATAAAAGGTGAAGGTAAGAAAATAAATAAAATACGTTATTGTGAATATAAAGAGGATATTTTATTTTACATGGGTGTGTAAGCATACACCCTGGAATTACATATTGAATACCCAGGGATCTGCTTTGAGAACCCTAGAGTAATAAATTAGCTATCAAAAAGTTCAAAATTTCACATTGTGAGTTCATTGAAATGAAATTCATTACTTACATTTTTAAGGTTCGTCAATCCCTTATATTCCTTCTTAGCTAATAACTTGTTTAGCAGCTTTGTTTGTTTGTGTATTGGATTCTAATAAATATTGAATTTTTGCTTGGCCTTACCAAAGTAAATTTAGAAAATCTAGATCTTAAAATACAATTAAAACCATCACACTCTCACTTTTTTACAAGAAATTTTCCAGTTTTTATTTCTCCTTACAGACTATAAAGTCTGTTATCTTTATAATCATATTATTATTGCGAAAAGGTTCTGTAATTGGTTTAAATTCTTGTAATTTTTGTTCTCCGTTTCTGTATATAATGTCTCCAATACTTGTAAAGTGATTATTATTATATAAGTTGTCTGTAAGTAGCCATAAACCAAACCTTTCACAACTTGGTTTTACTTTATTTACAGAAAGTTTAAACTTTAAATGCGAACGTTTTTAGATTAGGCTTTACTGTGACTGTTACTGACATTAAATGAAACTACAAGTTTACTGTTACCAGTCACTGTTTTATTTTTTCCACGACGGGTTTCGAAGTTTTAAACCTCCATCATCGGGTGGATTTACGTTAGTTAGTATTACATATGTGTGTGTGTTGTGTTACGATTTTGGAGGAACTTGTGGCACTGCCTAGTGGAGAAACAGGACACTATTTCAGAATATTTCAGAATATGGATTACTTTTGACAAAAAATTAAACTGATATCTAATGGTAAACTTTAATAAGTAAACTAGAGTACCTCCAGTGCTCACAGGTTCCTTTTGCTGTCGTAACACATCACATGTATACTGCCACATTTGTAAACAAATAAGGCGTAGGGAATCAGCTGATTAAAACATTCAGTGAGTTAGAGATAAATGTTTACTGAACGTGAATATTTATGTACTAGATATGGTGAAAAAATTTGTATTGGGCTTAATAATGAGTTTAAGATTATTTTATTGGATAGATAATCTATAATAATTACTCATTGGGGTTTTCAATTAATTGGAAACAAATGGATGAAAATGAAATAGAAGGCAATAAAGAAACTTAAAAATAGAAATAACGAATTTCATGATATTAAATTCAGAATGTGAACATTTGGAGTTGTTGATAATAAATTTATGATTCCAGGGTCTTCGAAGCAGAACCCTGGAAATTTAATACGTATACAGGGTGTCCCAGCTATCTTGTCCACCCAAAATATCTCTGGAACAATAACAGCTATTGGAAAACGACTTTCATCGGTATCAATGTAGGGTTGGGGCCCATGAATGTACATAGTTGGAAACATTCTAAAACGAAAGCATATGTGTTTTTAACACAAACTTAAGTTTTTTTAAATGGACCTCCTATATTTTTCCTTCAGCAATCCATAGCATGACAAAGCACATACACATTGGCGTTGATTGCATCGCAATATTCCTATTACATCCCGAGATATTAAGACGCGAAGTTGACGCTTGAAACACCCGACATGCGCTGCTAGCGCACGTCCTGAGGCTCAGGCGTGAACCCCATGCTGCCCGTAATCGCGATGTGATTGACATGTGTAGTCACACTTCCATACTTATCAAGAGGTGCGAAACGAATAATACGGTCTGCTGCCATCCTAAATTAACGTCGTACATTCCAGCAGGTATTTATCCCATAGGCTAGGGGTGATGCGGTTCTGTAACATATCTGTGTACCGCAACGTTAGTCACAAAGTTAACTTCGCTTATCGTTAATCCGTTACTAAAAAGGTAATGCCGTTCAACGTTAAAACTTTACTTTACTGTAGATTTAGCGCAAGCGACAGTTAATCATTCACTCTTAATAGTAAAATTCATGTTGATTGTTTTAGTGAAACGAGCAAGTGGACTAAAAGTTTTACCGTTGTTTAGGTAAAAATGTTCTGATTTGGGAAGTTCAGGTAGCACATAGAAGATGAATGTAAACATGTTTAACCAATAAGTTTTATTATCACATAATTATCCATGTTATGTTTATCTAATGCGTTAAATGACAAACTGTTGCAAACAAATGTTTCTTAAAATCCCTGGGTAAAATGGCCCTTTGTCGAAACTTTCACTGTGATACTAGCACTACATACTAAACATAGCGTTCACATCTCATGCTCAAAGTGATGCCCATTGGCTTGCATACATAGGGTCACTCTGCGGATGAAGGATGCCCTACTTCGTGCTACTGTTTCCTCTTTGATGGCTGTACAAGCATCAACAATGCGTTGCTTCGTGTCCTTTGGTGTTGCTGGTTCATGTTGGTAAACAGCATCCTTCACAGCTGCCCAAAGAAAATAATCCAACGGTGTAAGGTCCAGAGATCGGGCAGGCCACCTAACTGGGCCATCTCGTCCAATCCACCTACCAGGGAACTTACGGTTCAGAAGTCGTCGTGCTCGTAAGGCGTTGTGTGCAGGGGATCCGTCAATGCTGATACCACATGACCATTCTCCGGTTCAGAGTTACGGTGTCCAAGAGAACAGGAAGATTGTGTCGTATAAATCTCGAGTGTCTGCCATTTTGAATGCCATTTATAAAGAAAAGTCCGATAGTGGTATCTCCAATAATCCCACACCAAACATTAACTTTCCACGGACGTTGATGCTCTACCTGATGGAGCCATTTTGGATTGTTTGCGGACCAATAATGCTTATTCCTCATATTGACAATTCCTTTGTTGGGGAATGATGCCTCGTCGGTAAAGAGAACATCTGCAAAAACATTTGGATTAGTCAGAAGTTTTTGCTGTGCCCACCGACAAAATGTTACCCTATTGCGGAAGTCATTTCCATGAAGATCCTGGTGTAAATGAACATGGTAAGGATGAAATTTATGACGTTTAAGAATACGCTGTGCACTTGATTTCGACACACCAACTTCACGTTCAATTTGACGTGTGCTGATTTGAGGATTCACAGCTAAGGTAGCGAGCACAGCAACTGCAGGACGCTCATCTCCGCGTGTTCTAGGACGATGTCGAGGTCTTGGATTTCAGCTTCCCGTTTCACGTAGACGAGATGTGAGACGACCAAACATGCGGCGCGAAGCCGATGGCTTCTCAGGGAATCGTCTTCTGTACAGTCGTCTAATGTTAAATTTTAATTTCTTACTTTAACTCTTGTATGAAAAACATAATTATTTTAAGAGCTTTCGAATATGATATGAAAAAATATTCATATTTATTAATATTTTTAAGCAGTTTAAATTAAGTGAGTTAGACCTGAAAAAGTGGATTACAGTAGGATGTTTTGGTAGGTTTTTAGAAACTTTTCATTTTCTGGTTAAGGAACGAGTGAAACGGGTGAGTGAACTAGAAATGAAAATTGAGCCCAAACCTACCAAAACATTCTGCTATTTGCTGTTGGAATCATAAGGCCTTAACTCAAATGTTGTGCACAGTTTGAATATAAATAGTCACACCTTAGCAGATTTGCATGCGATGCCAAACTGTTTTTGGTAGTGGATTTTGCGTTCTGGGTCTACTGCTTTTTCCCTTCCATGGCAGTACACACGGAGTGGACAAAAATATGAAAGCCCACAAGCACAACATATTACTATCACTGCTATGGTGTAAGAAAACCATCGGCAGTCAAATGCATGGTTTCCAACAGAGTCTTATAGCATTCTTCCTCCAAAACCGTGCCAAGTTGAGGTAATGATGTTGGAGATGGGTAGCGATCACACACCTTACTCTTAAAAGGCTCCATAAATTTGACATCTGGTGAGTGTAGTGGCCGGGAGTGATGGGACAACTCGTCTTTGTGCTCGCAGAACCAGTCCTGAATTAGCGAGTTGTGTGAACAGGGATCGTCTCGCCTTGGAACTCAGCATCATAACTGGGGAAGAAAAACTGTACCATTAAGTGGACCTGAGCAGCCAAAATGATCACATAATCGTCGGCACTAATACGACCTTACAGAGAATACATGGGACCCATGGAATACCACGAGAGGCTGCCCAGGACATCACCGAAGCCCCACCATATTTTATTCTTGCGACGTGAAGCCGTAAGTTAGAAACAGTGTGAAAAAAAATCCGACGGAATAACTTCCTTCTATTGGTACAGGTTTTATCGCTTCAACACTACTTTTTCATGCATAGCTGATGTGTGGTTTTGTTCCAAGTCTCCCTGCAATTCCCAGTTTATGCACCTCCCTTCATGTAGAGTTTGTGGTGGCAGGGTTCGTGATTGCGATATTCAGTTCTACAGTGACTTTTGCAACTGTCGTCCTCTTATGTTTCGGCACAGTCCTCTTCGATGATTGTAAAGATCACTCAACATACTCTCGTCCGCGTTGTGACTTAGCGGAGATTTTTTCCTATTTCCTTGTATGCGATATAAATCTTGTGCCTCTTTGAACACTTTGGGTATTTTGGTTACGGAAGCATCCACCATACGAGGACCATGTTAGATTAGAAACTACGTAGCTGAGACATGTTGCACTCACAACTTAACAGAATACAGTTCTATTCACGACTGACACTTGCAAGGTATTGAAGGTATTGCACTGGCGACGTTCATAGTAAAATACAACAGCGCTACGTGCAGGCTTCACTAGCATCTGCGCGTATGTTCGAGCATGATTTTCTCACGTTCGTATATTTTTGTCCAACCGGTGTGATGCCGTGGGGTATCAGGATCCTAATTTGATTATTTTTTTTACGTTTCTGTCTTTCTTTCCTCTACTTTTTCGCATTTTGATTCTATTTTCAACCATGTTATCTTGGAATGAAATTACTAAATGCCTTTGTCCATTTTCTTTTTCTAACATTCGTAGTAACCAAATTAAAACAAGTAATTATCGTCTTTTACTTGACCAAAACATGTGTCCTATTCTGTTATTTGTCAATGTAGCTCAAATACGCGTTTCCTATTGTGCCAGATGTCTCAGAATCTTTATTCACTTTCTAGTTACCGTGGTTTCCTTCTCTGCTTAGTCAAGGCGTTCATGAAGACATGAAACATGTATTCTTTTCAGTATCCTTTCCGATTAGGCAGAACATATGACAAGTATTATTTTATATTCCTATTTTTGTCATCTTTATTTTATTTTTGACAAAAACAAAAAACAGAGAGGGAGACACACACACAGAGAGAGAGGTGGGTGTGGAGAGGGGGGAGAGGGGGGGGGGAGAACACGCTTGTCCAGCGTCTCTTCTCACGGTGGCTATTTTTTTCGTCACTTTAATACTTCCATATTCACATTTCTTGTTCTTCTTGTAATAAATAAACGGACTTCTAATACATCTATAAGTTGTCGGTCAATGCTGTGATTCATGAATGTAGTACACAATTTGTGTGCCGTCTTGCAGTATGTTAGGCCCCTCCCACTGACCTCTCCCCATCCCCCTTTCCTACCCCCCGTACACACCCAGTGACAAGAACATTAATCTGCCACTTTCTGTCCCCTGCTTAACGCCAACGACACGAAGATTATCGAGCTTCTTCCATTTTCGTATACCTTTTTTGCACAGTTTGAATCTGACACAAAGTTTCATCTCAGTCGTTTCCTATTAGCATCGTCAAAGATTTAATGTTGCTCAACCTCGGAGTCCTCTATGGAAAGGAGTCGTAATTCTGCTAGATATAGGACGTAGCAACTTAGCGCGAACGTGGATTTATGGGCGATAATGAATACGGACATATATAAGCTATCACGTAGCTTTCTCTACAGACCTGAGAATAGGAACCTAGAATGATTTATACGGATGAAACATCTGAAGACATTCGCGTGAAATATTCTAAAGCGGACTCAACTATATTTTAGAACTTTACATTTCTTATTAGCTTCTATTCACAGAGTAAAAATGAACATACTCTGACTTTCGTTTTTATTTCATAGCAGCTGGAGTGTTATATGTCGAAACTGCTTCTTCATATATGTTTCAGATAGTAACATGAGCGCATGTGTTTCTATTTTAGCCTGTATTACCTTGATCATAAAAACAGTACATATTTTGTATATAGATTGTGTGAAGCCAAACACTAAAGTATACAAGTCTTATCTGTTAGCTAAGAGACGCGTTACTGCTAGTAGTAGTAGTAACAAAGTATCTTAGCGGTATGTAATTCTTTTATATTCAGTTAGCTAGCTCTTTATTACAGTTAGTTACTAGGTAACACATTGATCTGTACATTTTTAAAATTTTATACTTTCATCTTGTGACACACGTTGAATTAAACCATAGACTTCCTGAACATTAGTTTCTAAGATTGAGTCTCATCCCGTCGGTAATATTGAGATAAAAAGGAGTAAGTGCCTTATCGGAATAAAAACAAAACAGTTAACAACGGTGTTATATTGTGTGGTGTAATATTTGATGGCTGATGGTGAAATCTAATTTTTCGGTTCAGTTACTAAGACGTTTACTGGACTAACACGGAACGGCAGTTTCAAGTTCGATACAAACTTTTGCGGTGGTTGCGAATCACTTCTAAAAGATACAATCCGGAATACATGGAGTGAACATTATTGGAGCACTTCATAAACTGACCATAACGTACACCGGGAAAATTCGGAGGCATACTGCTCTGATTGTGTACTGCTTATATAGCTAAATATGTTGAGGAGTAAGTAAGACGTAGACGATAATTACTTGTTTTAAATGCCATTCAGCAAGATACACCAGACGATAGAGAGTATGCTTAAATGATCTTGCCTTCTTCGTTTTATTTCTTGTTTGTTTTACATAGTGACTAAGCGAGGAGCGTAAACACAGAGGAGGATGAATTACTCTTCCAGTTTGTGGCATTATCGACTTATAAACAACAATTATCATAGCTTAACTAAGCATTTTCTCGCTGTGTGTTTGTGTGTCTGTGTGTGTGTGTGCGCGCTCACGACACTTTACAGTGACAAAGCAAACATAATAGGCAGAAAGAAATTACGGACTTAGCTGTTAGCTGCTAGTGGCCATTGACTGAAATCACTGGGGCAAGTTGAGAAAATTTGTGCCGGACCGATGTGCTTAAGAGGCAGACGCGCTGACCATCGCGCCATCTTGTCACAGTGGTCATTGCAAACGGATAGATAACCCCAGACCGCCTTTCGTCAGACCCAGGTTCTCAATTTATCTAATAACTGGCCAGGAGCGCTACATTAGTAGTGCGTGGATAAGTTGAGAATTTGGGTCTGACGATAGGCGTGTTAGGGTAGCCCGTCCAGACCGCTGTGTCGGGATAGCACCATGTTCAGGGCGTTTGCCTGCCTTCGTGCTCTGGCACTAATTTTATACTTTCCCCGTGTGTTTAAATCAATGCCCACTAGCAGCTGAGAGGAATTTCATTGCATGTTGATTCATAAAGGCTGCGGGATCAAAATGTTTCTGTTCTTTCGGACATATGATAGGACCAAAATCTTATCTGTTTCCACCTATAAAACAATTTATTTTACTGCATTCCCAGAAGGTTGCGGATCACCGTTCTTCATTTGGACAGTTTATAGTCTCTTATGACGAGTATTTAACGTGCCAGTGAAAGTTTATCATCACTCCGTGAACGTAATTTTATTCATTGGTGTCGGTGATTTTTTAGAGCGCTGATACACGAGAAAACCGATGTGTTAGTAACCGCCCCCCCCCCTTCCAGCCCGCCCGGTTAGCCGTTCGGTCTAACGCACGGCTTTCTGGATTGGGAAGGAGCGCCTGGCCCCCCGCACGAATCCGCCCGACGGACTTGTGTCGAGGTCCGGTGAGCCGGCCAGTCTGTGGATGGTTTTTAGGCGGTTTTCCATCTGCCTCTGCAAATGCGGGCTGGTTCCCCTTATTCCGCCTTCGCTGCAGTATTTCGGCGATTTCTGCGCGATCAAGTTCTTCACGTACGCGTACACCACAATTACTGTACCTAACTCTGAAACAGTGGTTCGGTGTGGGGCGACGGAGGGGTCAAGAGGACTGCGGTAGTCGTCGTGGGGTTATGGACCACTGCGGCTGCGTCGGGGACGGCGCCTCTTCGTCGTTTCCAGGCCGCCGGTTAACACACAATACAATACAATACAATACCCCCCCCCCCCTTCATCCTTCCTCCCACCTGTAAATAGTTTCACTTGAGATAGCACCCATTTCGTAACAAACTACGGTTATTCACATTTACATCTTGATGTACGTAAAGTGCTGTCATTGACGCCTTGTTCTTTGACGGCATTGCCACAAAATGCGCCATAGAAGTGTGCAAGACATCGGACTACTTCGTCACTGGACTGATTTCCTAACTGGACTGATTTCCTAATGGGCAGGATATGCTTTGTTCTCACTAATTTTTATGCGGCCTGCCACTACTTGCTTTCATGTGCCAGCCTCTCCATTTCAGAGAAGCTTTCATACTCTACGTCCTCAATTACGAGTGGCGTGCAATAAATTATGAAGTAATGCAACACCTTATATTTTTCTCGTCCAGTTTCGGTTCAAAATACGCAGAATTTGTTGTGGGGGATCGCAGGTTATTCCCTTGAGCCCCTATAGTTTCAAGAAGTTCTGATAAGTGTCGGCACTACATTCAGCTTTGAAAATTGCACCTATGACGTAGGTGAGTTCCAAGCAGACAGATGTCGTTAAGATGCTCGTAGACGCTTGCAGAATGTCTACACAGACCTGATAGTGAGTCGTTGGGCAAGGCGTCTGTCACAACAGCAACAGGGACGATTTGCCGTGTGCTGGCAGACTACACGCAGCTGTGGTTCCTGCAATTTTGGACCACAAACAACAACGGAGGACGACTTTTGCGCAATTACTTGTGCGTTACGAAGCTGATGGTGACAATTTTTTTTATCGAAAATCATCACAGGCGATGAAACCTGGGTTTATCGTTCCGAACGGGTAAAAGGACGCCAATCCATGGAGTGGATCCACACCAACTCTCCACGGATGCCGCAGCCTGAGGCGGTAAACCCCTGGCAGAGGTCTTCTGCCACTAGGAAGAGGTTATTTTGTTTCATGTCTTCTGTCATGGTGCAACGATTAACTCTGAGACTTATTGTACTACCTTCTGGAAAATGAAAAAAACGATCTCAGTATGTTCGTCTCCATCACAACGCAAGGCCTCAAGCAAGAGTGCACACCCGAGAGGAGCTCAAAAACTTTATTGGACTGCTCTTCCTCATCCAACCCACGGCCTGGAGCTCACACCTTCCGGCTACCATCTGTTTGATCCTTCGAAGAATGGACTCCATGTGGATGAAGGGGAGGTTGTTGATGCAGCAAAACGTTGGCTCTGCCATCGACCAGTAGAGTGGTACCGTGCTGCCAAGGAGGCCCTCCCATTAAGAGGACGGAAGGCCGGTGTACTGGACGGAGATTATTTTAAAAACAGGTTTTTGGAGCCCAAAGAGCGAGGAATAATTATATTGGAATCGTGAATTAAAAAAGCAACCTGCTTTCAGAAAAAAATGTATAGGATTACTCATTGAAAACCCCTGGTATTTTTTGGATTATTTCAATCTCTCTACAACTTTTAGTCTCTGTATTTCCCTCTACCACCATGGGACGTACTTCGTGATTTCCTCACACATGTCCTACCATCCTCTCCCTTATCTTTGCCAGTTTCTTCCTTCTCATTTCTTTCCTCAACAATTCAGTTGGGAGCCTCCTGATTCCTTATTTTATCGGTCCACTCACTCGAGTGTCTTTTTTCGGTTTTACTCATATTCATTACTATAAACTGCTGTCCTGCAACGTCCATTCTCAGAATTTTCTACCTCAAATTAAGATTGACATATTCTAACACCAACATAATGCCCCCCTTGCCTCTCCTAGTCTGCCCCTTATGTTCTGGTTGCTTCGTTCGTCATGTCTAATTTTGTATCCCACTCACTTACGCCCTTTCTCATTGCTGTAGCCTTTATTCGGTTTACCCGCAGTGTGTACTCGTTTCCATCGTGCTTTTCGATGTCTAGATTAAGCAGTAGAGGAGAAAGTATGCATCCTTTTCTTATATACCCGTTAATCCAAGCTCATTGTTCTTGGTTCTTTACTCATATTTTTCCCTCTTAGGTATAGTGCATATCATATAATACTCGTCTGCTGGCCGGAGTGGCCGTGCGGTTCTAGGCGCTGCAGTCTGGAACCGAGTGACCGCTACGGTCGCAGGTTCGAATCTTGCCTCGGGGATGGTTGTTTGTGATGTCCTTAGGTTAGTTAGGTTTAATTAGTTCTAAGATCTAAGCGACTGATGACCTCAGAAGCTAAGTCGTATAGAGCCATTTGAATCATTTAATACTCGTCTGTTTCTAATATCTTGAAACTTTTTAAATTGTAGAACGCTTTATCTAGGGCGCTAAGTCCTGTGAACCTATCTTAGATTTTCTTTTCAGTCTTCCTCTCACTGTTAATCGCAACGACGGAACTGCCATTCTGACACCCATACCTTTTGAAAGTCACACTGATCATCATCTGATTTTCTTTTTCATTCGCCTCGTATATCATTCTTGTCAGAAACTTTCTTGACCTCATTGTGGAGTATGTTTGGGATTTTGTGCACAAAATTCTTCCAAAACTCCGATGACATGTCTGCACGCTCGTGGATTCTACAAACCTGCTTCAGTAGATGGCTGGTTGTCACTCATCTAAACAAAACTCTGGATGTGTGTTATTCGCACTTACTGCCTTATTTGATCGCAAATTTTCCTAAGTTCTATTAAATTATATTCTAATAGCGAATTCTTCCTGTCTCCCATATCGACTGCAATTTCTGTTTAAAACACGTCATCCGACAATTTATTTCGTAATTTATTTATTTGCAACTGCTGTATTGGAGAAGTCTTAGGAGAGGACTTACAGCTCATAACAAGTATGGAACATCATCAAACAGTCAAAAGGTAAGACCGCCACGTACCACTGTATCGCCATCATCAGAAGATTTTCCTCAAACGTGTGCCCTACTGGACCATATGTAAACAAGCTCATAACTAGGCAGCAGTTCGTGTGGTTATTGTAATGGCTGTCATATCAAGATACTTAAAACTTCGAGCTTGAGCAATGATACAGGCTGTAACGCGATTCCAGACAGACAGACAGACGTACATTGTTGAACAAGATCTACACTTGATACGGTGTTTTCCAGTTGACTCTATACATAAGCAAATGTCACGTATTGCTCAAAATTAGGCACAAATGTCGGTTATTTTTGCATTGCGAGATACCCGACACTGGGCGGCGCATAACATATGTGATAAACACTGTGTGTTTAGGGTGACTCTAACATTGGAAAGACGAAATGTTAAAAATGTGCCGAAATACCAGAGTAAATGTGTCTGGTGCCTCCTAGGAGAGACTTCCACTATATATGTGCGGAGCGAATGAGAAATAAGTAGTAACGAAAGTGTGGCATAGAACTTCGAAAGAGATTTCTGCCAGTTGACAGTCAATTTTTTATTTACTTTACATATTTATGATTTCGGTTTTGTAGCCCTTCTCAAGTGCATGTTGAAATGTTGCCTGTCATCGTCGAAAAAACTTATTTCTGGTCTTAAAGAGCATTTGTCTTATTACGGAATACGAGTACATATCCAAGACATGTAATATGACTGACATTACGCACAATGAGAAACCACTGAGATACACCACGACTTATTTAATGCCTAATATGTTCCTGTGACATGCATTCATCACTTCTGTTTATCAACTGACAGTTAATGATTTCTCACTTATGTTGTTTCGGCGATGACATGTCACAGGCAGGTCAGACGTATTTCAACATTTCCACATGCAGTTCAGAGTGGCTGCGAAGCCGAAATCATGATTGTGTAAAATAAAAGAATAATTAACCGTCAAATAGCGGAAATATATTTCAAAAAATCCTATATGGCTATGGTACCCGACGAAGGAAAGATCATTTATTGGACTTTGATATTTTCCTTATGTTAACTGAAATGATTGTTCATAGATAATGTATTTCTGATTTTTAAAACATTTGTCTTTATCCAAGAGTGTCAGACGCTAAATAAAATGAATCTCTTCGCCTGTGCGTCTGGCGTTGAAGCTGGATGAGAATGCAAGAGGAATTCTGCAATCCTGCCAGCGAATAAAGATATCATGGACGAAGCAAGGAGGAGATAAAAAGCAGACTATCACAGGCAAACAGCATATTTCCGGTCAGAAGAAGTCTACTGCTATAAAACCTGCGCCTCAATCCGAGGAAGAAAATTCTGAGAATGCTGGTCTGGCGCACAACGCTGCATGGAAGTGAATCACGAACAGTGAAAAACCTGAACAGGAAGAGAATCGAAGCGTTTTAGACTGGAAACTGTAGAAGGATGTTGCAAATTAGGTGGATTATAAGATATGGTATAAGGAGGTTCTCCATAGAATGCCAAGGAGTGAAGCAAGTGGAGAACAATCACAAGAAAAAGGGATAGGAAGACGTTTGTGTTAAGACCTCAGGGAATAACTTTCATGCTGCTGTAAGGATCTGTAGAGTGTGAAATTTGCAGGCGAAGACAGACAATAAGTAACAGATTGCGTACGCTGAACGTGATTATTAGAGATCAAGCGGTTGAGAGGCTGGCGCTAGAGAGGATTTCGTGACGGGCCACATCAAACCATTAAAAGACTGATGCCACAAGTAAAAAATCAAATAAAATAAAAAATTTCATTCCCCCCTGGCTTGATACAGGCTAAATTAAGAACATTGCTTCCTCCATGAACAGCCCACATACAGCTTTCTTAACACAAGAGAGCTGCTGGAAAACAGCTATTTCACGGTGCCCAGTGAATTTTTTTTTAAATATTAGACTTTCAGTGAGTCAACCCCAGGAGCTCCTTGAAGGGAATCTCACTGGTCATTTCCGTCTACCGCTAGTAGTACCCCTCTGAGAAAATTGCTGCTTGCAGTAGTTTGCGGAACTGTATTTCCAAAAAGTCCTGGGAAAGTCATTAACCCTCAAGTAAAAGTGGTAGCATCCGATTACCAGCCTCTTGATACAGATTAGGAAAGGCCTACCCATCAGGTCCATCAAGTCCAACACTCCTTTCCACAAGATGCAAGATGCTGGGCATCTTTTTCTGGTCGCCCCAACAGCCAATAGTATGGGTCAACACTGTGACCAGGACACAACAATGTGACACGGCAGATCGTAGAACCGCCAGGAGATCTAATCTGTTAATTTGGCAATAGTGATCTGATACTTATACAATGAGCCACTGATCCAAATTTTCCTATAAAGCACCCGATAAGTAGCATCGAGTTTTTGTGGAAGTAACTGCCGTGACCTGTAATGAGGTTGTTACTACACAACTGGCCATTTAAACCGCAACACCAAGGAAGTGCCATGCAGCACAAATAAAGTAGGCATGAAACGTGGTATACACTTATATATCTAGATCAGTAGCATTTCATCTGAATTACACTAATCATGTGCGCGTGACGTCATCTATATTCTACAAGATCCTTTCACATTAACGTGGACAACTGTCAAAAGGCTAGATAACCAACTTTTGCAGTGCGGACGTGCAGGAAGAGAGTTAAATGAGTATCTGGAAGATGCCGACAGGACTGTGTAGTTATACCGACTCCAGTGCAGTGGCCAGCTGCGCTAGGTTTCTTCTCTGAGGACCCGTGGCGCAAACAGCGCGATCCAGAGGGTGTCACAGATTGTCGATTGGGTTTCAATCTAGGGTGTTTGCTGGACAGGAGAGTACAGTGAACTCATATTGGTGCTCTTTGAATCACACACAACACTGTGTCCAGAGCGATGGGATCACCCAAGGAATGCTACGAAAACATCCCTCGGAGCATAAAGCTCCCTTCTCCGGACTAGACACTTACGACGATTGTTGCAGGGTCACAAAGTGGTTGTCCGATGGAACATAAAACATGATTACTCTGAAAACTCCACCTGTCGCCATTCAGTAGACGTCCATTTGCGACAATTGCTGGCTGAGCCCAGCCTTCCTCGCCGATGGATGTCAGCACAGGTGCATTGAGAGGTGGCATCTCTCATATTTCTATCTTACTTTGAGTAATTCGATTTTCCTCTCTAACTGCATGCGGTGATAACTTGCTGTTCCTTCACACGTGGACTTCCCATGCAGCGTCTCTCGTCACCCAGGTGGTCCGGCGACAGGCGGGTTCTGCTGATCTTGAAATGGTTAAGCCGACGGATGTGAGGGAGTGGATTCTTTCCAGACACTGACATTGTCATAAGAGTGGGAGCGACACGCCCACAGGGGACTGACGGATCAGCTGGGCTAGAGATTCCGTTACTTCGCAGAAACTTAGTGAAAACACTTTCTGGCGGGCTACCAGCGAGACGTGGGAATGACTTCTATTCCCAGGCAGTCTTGGCGGGCAAATTCCCGCGCTTTCTGCAAAATCATAACTGTGATTGGCTTGCTCAGGGGATAGCTCCGTGACGTAGCAAAATCGGCCCAGAAAGTGGCGACGAGTATCTCCATTAGTGGAATAGTAGTGCTTCGGCAATAGAGTGGAATTTTCAGCCCGTTTTTCGAGTTGCTGATTGGAACGTTTAAACACGACCACTGTCGTGGGGACTGGAATGTTCTGTATTCGGCTTGTACGGGTGCTCTTGAGAGAGTCGGCTCTCGGCTTTCGGTCAGAGTAGGTTACAAGACTGAGCTCTCGCTGCTCTGGACACCCTGCCTTCCGTTGGCTGTCTAATATACTTTCATTTAATTGTAACTGATTGACGGAGTTGCTGAAGTTTCGACTTCAACGTCACTTACCGAGTACAGTTGGCAATTGATCGTTCTGCGTACAGGCGGCCTATGTTGTCAGTCTTGAGCAGTTTTGGCTAAAGTTGACTGTACCAGAGTTACTGTGTGACTTCTCTTGTTAAAATCACTCACTGTCCCGTCAGTGATTGTATAGCGAGCTTTCTTCGTCTCACACAGAGGCGTATTTGTGTTGCTAGGAAGTCTTTAGTCCGGAACAACCAGACCAGGAGAATTTATTTCGGGCTATACTCACGATATTATCATCCCAACGACGGGACGTCGAAGCAACCAGTCATCGCCTCCGGTATGCCAGATCGAGTCCTTGCAGTTAAGAAGACAGCTTGGTAATGTACGTCCGCAGCACTGGCTAATCAAGGAATTCTGCTAGGTGATAATCAGAGCTCAGCAGAGCGCGCCTGTTCGTCTTTTCTAACTTTGTTCTGCCTTGGGTGTTCATTGTCTGAGTTATAACTACTGTAGCAGCAATTAATGTTGGGTTGGCTGGTGTTTCTCTTAAGATTTGAGTTGCAGGGAATTGGCTCCACATACCACTTGGTCATAAATGTCACAATGGACAACTTCACCTTCACAGCATTTATTTATCCAATTTGATGTACTGTAAATGTTTCATGTGTTTTGTTTATTATTTTGAGTTTATTCATAATAAATCAAATTGTTATTTTGGACAGAACTTTCGTTCTGTTAATCTGTAGAGCTACCCTTTCATTTCTCACTACGTTAATGAAACTTTCCTTTATCTAATTAATTTCTATCCAATTAAATTATTGCAGGTGCCAAACTCTTCTCTACTCTACTTGCAGTGTCGATTACAGTCAGTTAGCGTTTCTTCTTAATCCGTGCGCAACAGCAAAAGTCGGAGTTCAAAAAGGGGGGAGGGCTTAGAGCTTCATTTTCATATGAAGATTCGAGAAGAATTTAGTGCTAAATACACTGCTAGCCCCGACACCTCTCAGAATGACCAAGAAGCCTTATCAGGAGGCTCATACGCAGCAACTGAACGGTCGTTAAGCTGACACTGTTAATAGCCCCTTCGTTCATCAGTTGTTCAACAGTTGGGCGTCTATTCGCCGTTTACATATTTTCAGCCATCGTTCACCCCAATCATCTACGGTCCGTGGCGCAACACAGCTGCCTCCAATCATCTACAGTTGTGGTGCAACACAGCTGCCTCGGCTCGGGAATTGGATAGCGCCATTTTCCCATGCACGGTATACTTTAACCAAAGCGATACGCACACAGTTTAAAAACTTAGCTATGTCGGAAAAGCTTCCAGTCTCATCCCGAAAGCCAATGATCATGTCCTTTCGGACGTCAGATAAATCGCTCTTTTTTCGCATTACAACAACTGCCCTGTTTTCCGCGTCACCCAACAGGCTTTATATTCCCTCCACTGCTTGTGCTGCCACCTGCCGTCATTGAGTGGTTTTTTCACGTAGACGTCGAACATAGGCGGTGGTCACATCAATGTGACTGGACCGTGTATACGTAACGAAAAATTTCGCATGGTGTTTGTCATTCACAAACCACATCTGATTATTAGACGTTTGTGAGAAGGTCGGGATATTCCTCGTGTAAGAAGGAGGAAAGTCCACCAAAACGGGTCACAATTCGATAACAACAGTGCGATTTATCGTCTCGTGTTACAGCTCTGCTCCTGTTGACCGGGTTCCCACGCTGTCAGGCGAGTATAGTATCCATACTCAACGGTACACATGATCTCGAGGGCCCCACACGACCGTCGCCGGAGTAGACAGAAGTAGTTCCCCGGAAGTGCTGGATCGTACAGCCATACGATGTGCTCAGGCCTTTCTCAAATGGCATACAGGATCTGACTACACTGAGCGATTGTCACCCGAGAAAACAGACGCATTCTTTTCACTATCCTGAAGGATATTACAGCAACATTATTGACCTTGAGTCAGAAAGCAGACTTGTTTGTTGCAAGACAACCGCCCACATCGACAGTGAGACGAGGTCTGGTGCACCACGGACTACCACCTCTTCGACCATTCCTGCTGCTTCTCTTGGCACGGTGGTAAAAGAAGGCACTCGGACAGTGGTTCACCCAACGATAGCACTCCACACAGGACTGGCATCAGGTCATCAATCCAGATGAGTCTCGCTTCTGCGTAGAGCATCGAGTTGGAAATCCTTTGCCAGATTTGATTCGTCACTGTTATAGGAGTCCACAACTGGCGTGATGGTATTGGGTGTTATTTATACATAGCCGGTTATTTCAACAGCACCAGTTAAATCTCTGGCTTGTTGATGCCGTAGGCCACTCTTTCAGTATATTTCAACAAGATAAAACAAATATCATACCGCCCTTGGTGAGGACTGCACCTTCATATAGAGGGTGCTTGACTGTTGCTCTGGTCAGCGTATTCATATCTCCCATTCATTTATAACATTTGGTCACAGGTTGCCGAGAGACTGACAAGCCACTGCAATAGACGAATTCTGGTATGTAGGTGAAGTAGCATGGAACGACGTCAAAGCTCGTTTCGACTCCATGCCCAGCTGAGGCAGACCTTGTTGCTGCTAAAGTTGGCAGCTTGGTTGGTTGGTTGGTTTGGGGAAGGAGACCAGACAGCGTGGCCATCGGTCTTATCGGATTAGGGAAGGATTGGGAAGGAAGTCTGCCGTGCCCTTTCAGAGGAACCATCCCGGCATTTGCCTGCAGTGATTTAGGGAAATCACGGAAAACCTAAATCAGGATGGCCGGACGCGGGATTGAACCGTCGTCCTCCCGAATGCGAGTCCAGTGTCTAACCACTGTGCCACCCCGCTCGGTCAAGTTGGCAGCTCTCTGCACTTATTATCGCACCATACATTCCGCCAAACCAGCTACAAATTTCACCACGCACCGAATTTTGCTTATTATAGTACACTCGCGGAAAAAAGTCGCAGCACCAATAAAGAGTTGTGGATCATAAACGAAAGTCGGTAGGCGTGTTTCTGCATATGAAAGATGATGTTTGTTCAGAGTTCGTGCCAATCTATTAAGAGTGGCATTAGTGACGTCACCGTGAGGATGCAAATCAGGTCTGGTGTGACAATTAGCTTTGAGACTTGACTTGTAAGATGATGTTAGTGAAAAATGCCTTCACGGCGACAAAGACGGCATTATCAGAGCCTCACCGAGTTTGAAGGACGTCGTGAAATAAAGCGACGAGAAGCTGGAAGTTCCTTCTGTGATATTGCAGAAAGACTTGGCAGGAATGTAGCCACAGTATGTGACTGCTGGCAGCGGTGGACGCTAGCAAGAAGACTGGCCTCTTGACGGTCACGTGACACTACACAAAAAGATCATCGTGTTCGGCGTACTGCATCTGTAGCATCTATTCGAGATTGTTGCTTTTCAAGTGTTAGATTTTTGGGCCTGCAGCCAAATTATAGAATTTACTTAAGGTGAGGCCTTCTGCCTTCGAAATATTCTTTTTGGTGTCTGAATTCTGAGTTAGTGGCCTTCAGCGTTTTCTTTTTTTATTAAAGTGGCTGTGCCCTTAAGGCATAAGACAGTGTGGTGGCGTATTCAGCCGATAACTAAGCTCAAGAATTTGTACTGCAATGTTTGGTAAAATAAATAAAGTTATATGTGTTCGAGTGTAACAGCCGCTCATTTTCGCTCCTTTCCACAATTTTCCAACTAAATATCCTGTCCTGCGGGCTTAGCAGGGCGTCTCACCGTGGTAGCCAAGTACGAACTCGCCAAAGAGTGACGAGGGCAATGGAGGGGGGGGGGGAGGGGGTGCTAAGGAATGAAGAGATACGCTCGAAGTTTCTTGAGGCTATTATAGATATTGCTATATGGGATAGTCCAGAGTGGAGGTCGGTTGAAGAAGAATGGACTCCTCCTAGTAGGGCCATCACATCACACAATTGGCACCACAGTGAAACAGTGAACTATTACAAATCCGAGACAGACGCCTTATAGCGTGCATTCTACTGATCCCAAAGTATTTCCTTTTGTGACTTCAGTGGAGTCAAGCGAGAGTTCATTGGAGGGCAGGGTGGAGGTCTTTCCTGATGAAACATGCTCCTACCTTGGTGCCAGTGATGACCGTGTGTTAGTTAAAGGGAGGACAGTTGAGGATCTGCGACCAGCACGTCTGCGTGCTAGGGCACACTGGACTTAACCCGGAGTTACGGTCTGGGGTGCGATTTCGTGTGACAGGAAGAGCGCTCTCGTTATCCCACCCACGCTGACTGCACATCTGAACGTCTTGTGATTCGACCTGTTGTCCTGCCACTCGTGAACAACATTCCAGGGGGTGTTTTGCAACAGAATAAGTCTCGGTCACATACCGCTGTTGTAACCTAATGTGCTCTGCAGAGTGTCGACATATTGCCTTCGACTGCTCGATCACTAGATCTGTCTAGAGTTGAGCACACATGTGACATTATCGGGTGACAATTCCAGCATTATCGACAAACAGTATTAAGCGTCTTTGTACTCACCCACCAAGTGCAACAGTCATGGAACTCCATCCCAAAAATTGACATCCAGCACTTGTACAACACAATGCGTGTACTTTTGCGCTCTTCCATTCGACATTCTGCCGGTTACATCGGTTATCAACGTACCAACGTTTCACATTTGCAATGACTTGCCTCGAACTTAAATTAACCCCTGATCTTGCAATGTTAATCACTTACATGTTTTATCCAGACAAATGTATTCTAGAAATTTCGTTACTCCACATTAAGTATTTCTTGGTGTTGCAATTCTTTTCCGTTCGTGAACGTACACAAGTTAAGTAAGATTTCGTTAAGGTGTCATTCCTGGTGTTCCAGTTTTAAAGAGCAGTCGTGCTGGAACGACAGTAGGGACCTCTTAACTGTGGGAAGAGCGTCCTTGAGCGTGGAATCGACCACGGGCTCGGCCTCCCCATCGGGGAGTCGGGTTTCCGCCTGCGGCGGCCCCAGGCTGTCCGACGTCAAGGGGGAGCGCTCTCTCCCTCCCTCCCTCCCCCAACCGGCGCACATATTGAGGGCGGCAATTGTCCGCTCCTGCCGACTGAGACTGAGTAATCGCTGCCGGGGTTCTCCACCTCGCCTGCCCTCCGCCTGCCTCATTGTTTCCAGCCAGTGGTGGTAAGGAGGGGGAACAGGAGGCCCCACTGTGCTTTGATCGGACATCGTCACCCTGACGACGGCTACATGGGACGGAGGCCGGAACGTTGGCATACCTCACTGAATTACGTCGTCACGCAAAAGCAAAGCGTTTGTCGAATACTGACATTCCAGTTCAGTGTCGGAATTATTTCTTCTTCTTTTCTTCTCTTCATGGAGTAGTGAAGGGGTATCTGTCTCTGCTGCAACTAGCCACCTCCTAACCA
The DNA here is from genome assembly GCF_023864275.1 of Schistocerca cancellata. NCBI lineage: Eukaryota > Metazoa > Arthropoda > Insecta > Orthoptera > Acrididae > Schistocerca > Schistocerca cancellata. Next base: position 814,933,821 of record NC_064630.1, read on the forward strand.
CCACTTGGGCGAAGTCAGCATTGTAGTTTCAGATGCTAGGCTAGGGAATCGCCATCTCATGCGGAAGCTGCCGTTAACACTGCTTTTGGAGTGGTGGTGTGACATGGTAGCTTGGACTGCTGAAGAATGGCGTCTCATTGTGTTCAGCGATGAATCGCGGATATGCACCATCCTAGGTGACCATCGTTGGAGAATACGGCTGTGACCTGGCTAGAACTCTTATTGTTTGTTTTGGTTTGAAGAGCAGTGTTACTCCGTACATCGTGGTGTGGGAAACGTTCATGTATGAATCCAGGTAACGGCTGGTAAGGACTGAGCGACCATTCGCCAAGTGGTACGTTATGGACAACCTGAGATCTCTCGTCTTACCTCTCATGTGACAGCACCGCTTAACCATTTTTCAACAGAACAATGCTCATCCACAAATGGCACATATTTCTACGAACTGTCCGCGTGATTTGGAGGTAATGTCGTGGTCAGCAAGATTCCCAAATCTATAGCCAGTAAAATATGCATGGGATCAGCTCGGACGTCGACTCTGTCCCAGTACCATTACTTGGGATATCAATGACCAGTTACTAGATTTGTCTACCTGCTCCTCACGAAGGGAACGACGGCTTTTATGACTCTCTTTCCAACTGAATTCGGCGTGCGTAGAGGGCAGAGGAGTGTAATGTTACACTGATAAACACTAGCTAATACTGCAACCTAACAGCTGCAAACGTGACACCTTTTCTGTTAGCTATTCATTTAGTACTCATTTGGGTTAAACTGGAAATTTCCCTTTTAAAGTCTTTACTTAATTTTTTTCTGAGATTTTTTTATGTATCTTACGTGTTTGGCTTAAAAGATGCATTTTCTGTCCTCTGACGCATCGTTGAAAAGCAGAGTATTGATGTTTATGTATCCTGGTGTTGATCTTACACTTTGCTTAAACTTGTAGTTTCCACTGTCTAACAATGTGGTATAAATATGATGGGCATTAAAAAAAACGTATTTCCTATTTTGAGAATGTGCAGAAGTCTTTAAAGTGTCGCAAATATTGTGGAAATGGAAATGGTATGGACGTGCAGCTTTCACAGAGTGGATTGGTAGTCAGGGGCTCGTGTTGTTAGCTAATAAGTACATTCTGTATAAACATACACTTTTTAAAAGAATAAAGCCTATTGACATTAACAGATTAAAAGTAGGGTAAATTAGAATATCAGTGGTTTTTGTTGGAGGGTTCTAGAGCTACTCGTTTACGAGATATTGTATCTTGAAAATTTTACAGTACGACACTTGTTTGTATCACTCTACCTGCATCGTTGCTATTTACGATGTTGTTATGATTGTTTACAGTGTGCTTGTATGTTCTTTGAGTGCACTGTGACTAGCTAGTCAGTTATAGTGTTACAGTCCAAGCAGTGGGTCGTGAGTGGACGTTGGGATGTACCAATGCAGAAAAAGCCATGCTCATGGCGTACGGAGAGTGTACGAAGAATGCAGTTTGTTCTTGTATGGCGTATGCGGCAAGATATCCCAGCAGACATCAACTGTTTCGACAATTATTTATCAACCATTTCAACCAGTTACGTGAAAGTGATAGTGTAAACACCTAGACAATTAACAGAAAGCGACGACAGAAGAGGCGGCAATTAATGTTCTTGCTGCTGTTGCAACTTATCCGTATGTTAGCTCCCGCGTTGTCACACGAGGAAGTGGCACGAGTCAGGCAAGTGTGCTATGCATTCTCCATCGACATAGGTTTCATCTCTATCACATCTTTCTCTATCAAGAGCTGCATGGAAACGATTATGAGGATCGTGTTAACTTCTGTGCATGGGCATTAAGACAAGGTATTGCAGATGAATTATTCTTCTTCTTTAGAGATGAAGTCACACTTATAAATCATGCCTAGGTTGGTGACCCCCGTCGGCTTCGTAGGTATAACGTCAGCGTCCACGGAGTGTACACGTGTGGCGTGGGATAGTGAAGTATCATCTGATAGGCCCATTTTTCATAGACGGAACACGGAAGGCGCACAGATACCGCAGCCTCCTAAGAGGCCGTTTTCCAAAGATGGTAGAAGACTTCCCTTTGCAGACTAGGAGAAATCTGTGTAACCAACACGATGGGTATCCAGCCCACAGCGCAAGAAGTACAACAGTAAGTCTTGTTGAACTGTTTCCCAATCGTTGGACTGGACGCCCCATTCCCCAGTTTTGACTTCTGTAGACCTGGAAGACGCTATCTACAAGAACATACCGACTACACCTGATGATATGCAAAGATGTATTGCTGCAACTTGCTCGGACATTTCTGCTTAATTTCTAGCACGAGCCCAGCTGTCGTTCGATACCATAGTGGTAGCGTGTATTGCCGCTGTACCTCTGACGGTAGTCATTTTGAACACAGCCTGCGCTAGTCAATTATCTTGTTACTGATCAGAGTCCACATAGTCGGTGTATGCACTTGTGTTGTTCTGTAGTGTTTCCTACCACAGGTACACTTCAATTGTCGGTAAGAGAACTTTTAAGGTTATGGTATCTAGTTAACGACTTGCAGTAGAATCCTGTAAAAACACTGCTGTCATTCTAATTTACATTACATTTAGTTCGTTACCGTCAAGAGCCATTGTTTCATTTAAAAAAGTACACGTCTGTACAAAACATACGCTTCCTAAATATAATACAATCTGTTTACTGGCTAACAGTACGAGGCCCTGACTACCAAACCATTCTCTGACAACCACACATCAGTAGCACTTTCCATTCCACGTATTTGCAGTGCAAGTTTTAGGTGACTGACCTTATATATACACATATGGCAAGGGAGAAAGAGATAGGCAGAGAGATTGGCAAGATGGAAATTGACAGATAGAGGGGTGAGGATGATAGGTAGAGAGACATGCAATGTGACACTGCACAGACAGCGTGAGAGGCGGAGATGGTCCAGGAAAGGCGGCGGGGGGGGGGGGGGGGGGAGGAGGGGGGAGGAGGGGGGAGGAGGGGGGTTGCTTGAGGTGAGGAGGAGACGAGAAGAGTGCAAAGAAGGGTAGTGATAGAGAGTTGAGGCGTTGGATTGTAAGGCATACCAAGAAGCAGATGTAGACTCAGATCACAATGTGGTAGACATGAAGAGTAGGCGGAAGAGATAAGTCAGGAAGAATCAATACACAAAGAAGTGGTATGGGGAAGTACACTTCACGTTGTCTAATGCTGTAGCTACAACAATAAGGAAAAGCTCAGAAGACAGTCCAATTGAAGAGGAATGGAAATCTCAAAATAAGAGCCACCACAGAAGTGGGAAAGTAAAATATAGGTACAAAGAAGGTAACTGTGAAAAAACCATGGGTAGCAGAAGAAATGCTTCAGTTGATCGGTGAAAGAAGGAAGTATAAAAATGTTAAAGGAAATTCAGGAATACAGATATACAAGTCGCTGAGGAATAAAACAAATTGGAAGTGCACTGTACTGTTCATGTACAGCACTCGTGGCTGCCGCATCGCGGTTGCGAAGTGGGGCCGACACAGTGCCAGATACGTTTTACAGTCTGACGATAATTTATGGGTTTGTAGTTTTAGCTTGACCATGTCCACTATGGACAAACGATAGATACTGTTATTCTGAAGTAGGTTGGGTTATCCCGACTGAAACCTAGGTAAATTCTAGGTAAACGGTGCAACTGAGGCTGTTCATTATTAAAATTAAAATTAACAGCATAACAGGACATCTGTTAAGGCATCAGGGAATGACTTCCATGGCACTACAGAGAGCTCTAGAGGGCAAAAACTGTAAAGGAAGACAGAGATTGGAATACACCCAGCAAATAATTGAGTACATTGGTTGCAAGTGCTACTCTGAGATGAAGATATTGACACACAGGATGAATTTCTGGTGGGTTACTTCAAACCAGTCAAAAGACTGATGGCTCAAAAAAAAAAAGGAAGACAGATAAAGGGAAAGAATACATGGTCAGAGAGAGAGGGGAGATTACCAGACTGGGGGAGAGGAGATGGTCCAAGAGCGGTGGAGGAAATGTGTGCAATGTGTCTGTGGAATGTGTAAGCTGGTGAAACCACTGGAAATGGGTAGTATCTGTACTTACATCAAGCAGCACGCATTTATATATGTCCAGGATATCTTCACAGATACCTGTATCGATTTCACCCAAATATAAAGAACTATGTTGTACAGCTATCACCACTGTGGTGTTCATAAACTCCTGAAGGGGAGGCAATATCTGCAAAAGTCCCTGCCACACAGGCTGCGCTACACAAAACATATGTTGTGTGGGAGGTGTATCAGGCTGCCTTATAGACCTGATTTACTGGGCAACCTACGCGTCAGAGGCAAGAAATCGTTTTGCAGTCCCCAACTTGTAGGCGCCCTCTACAACAGGCATATTGTGCTGGAATACTGTTAGCCTACCTTATCAAACCCTTTTTCAGAAACATCAATATGTTAGGGCGAATTAGCGTTGCCAAGCCCCGGACATAGTGAAAGGGAGATGGCGACGGGAAGCGATAGATAGGGAGATGGGGACCTTAGTCTATGGACAGAAAGAGGGGGCAAAAGGGGTTGAACAGAGAGAGATGTGGTGGAGGAGGTTCATATTAAGTGTGTGAGGAGGAGATGGATAGGGACAATGGGGCTGGAGGAGATGAAAAGAGAGATGGGGCCAAGAGGGACAGAGAGAAAGGGGGAAGAAGTAGGCGTAGGTTTATAGAGAGACTGGGGAGAAAGAGATGGACAGTGACAGAGGGGAGTGAGGGAGAGCAAGGATGAGGAGGAGGAGTAGGAGATGTACAGGGAGAGGGGGAAGGGTAGATAGACCGAGAGGAGAGGGATATGGGCAAAGCAGTGGAGAAGATATGGTTGAAGAGAGTGGAGGAGATGGGCAAAGAGAAGGGGAGGTGAAGAGACAGAGAGGGTTCGAAGAAGGCGGTGGACAGATGGCGGTGGGAGGATGAAGTGCACAGAGAGATGAGGTGGAATAGATGAACACAGAGGAGAGGAGAGTGGTGGCTATGTACAGTATATGTGTCACACACCCACACACCCACACACACACAACACACATACACACACACAGAAGCAAAGCTGCGGAGAGTAGGATAGTATACTCGTATATATAATCGAAAGTATTATAGACTTCCATGTAACTTACATGATCGATTTCGGAAAATCCATTTCTTCAGCAAATGTATCAGGGAAACCAGTCAGAGCCATATTGTTTCAAAAAATACGTACATGCATTTATAGTCGGAAACCATCAATTCTTTGCAATGCCAATTTACCGACTGGGTAAAATCAAATGTTGGTGCTTATTCTTCTCAGTTAGTACAGTTTTTCTTCGTATTCTGAACCAAAACAAAAACTGTCATAGTTTTATGTCGAAAAGTGGTATGGCAGAATGTCAGCAGTTTTCTCCTACCCATGCTTGAAAGTATTTTATTGAAGCGATTCAGATGTGATTGGTTCCTCATACCAATCTGACGATGAAGTGTTTGTGGCGAAAACAATCGTGTGTGTTGTATAAATAATGAAAATCAATAAAGAACAGTCTTAGGAAATCTGCATAATCATATTTACAGCAAAAATTTTCAGCAGTTTCACACACGCCGAAGCGCCCAAGAAACTGGTATTGGCAAAAGTATTCAAATACAGGGATACGTAAACAGGCAGAAACAGAACACATTGCTGTTGTCGGCCACACCTACATAAGACAAGAAGTGTCTTGCGCAATTGCTAGATCGGTTACTGCTGCTACAATGGCAGGTTTCCTAGATTTAAGTGAGTTTGAACGTTGTGTTGTAGTAAGTGCACGAGCGATGGGACACAGCATCTCAGAGGTATCGATGAGGTAGAGATTTTCTCATAAGAATTTGCACCGTGAATATCAGGAACACGGTAAAACATCTCCGACGTCGCTGCCGCCCGAAAGAGAACCTGCCAGAACGTAACCAATTACGATTAAAGAGAGTCATTTAACGAGACAGAAGTGCAGCCCTTCCGCAAATTGCTGGGCCGTCAACAAGTGTCAGCGTGCGGACCACTCAAGAAGATATCATCGATATGGGCTTTCGGAGCAGGAGACCCACTCGTCTACCCTTGATGACTGTAAGACACAAAGCTTTACGCCTCGCGTGGGCCAGTCAACACCGACATTGGACTGTTGATGACTTGAAACATGCTGGCGTGTGGAAAGAGACTCGTTTCAAATCGTATCGAGGATGAACGTGTACGGATATGGAGACAACCTCATGAATCCATGGACCCTGCATGTCAGCAGAAGGCGGTTCAAGCTGGTAAGGGGGGGGGGGGGGGGGGTGTAATTGGAGTGATGATACAGGCGACACGTACGTAACCATCCTGTCTGACAACTGCATCCATTCATGTCCATTGTGCATTCCGTCGGGACTTGGGCAATTCCAGCAGTACAAAGCGACACCCACACGTCCAGAATTTCTACAGAGTGGCTCCAGGAACACTCTTCTGAGTTTAAACACTTCCGTTGGCAATCAGACTCCCCAGACATGAACATTATTGAGCATATTTGGGAAGCCTTGCAACGTGCTGTTCACAAGAGATCTCCACCCCCTTCTACTTTTACGGAGTTACGAACAGCCCTGCAGGATTCATGGTGTCAATTCCCTCCAGCACTACTTCAGACTTTAGTTGAGTCTATGCGACGTCGTGTTGCGGCACTTCTGCTTGCTCTCGGGTGCCCTACACAATATTAGGCAGGTGTACGAGTTTCTTTGGCTCTTCACTGTACGTTGAACTCTAATGTCGGCCGGAGTGGCCATGCGGTTTTAGGCGCTGCAGTCTGGAGCCGAGCGACCGCTCCGGTCGCAGGTTCGAATCCTGCCTCGGGCGTGGATGAGTGTGATGTCCTTCGGGTTGGTTAGGTTTAATTATTACTAAGTCCAAGGCGACTGATGACCTCAGAAGTTAAGTCGCATAGTGCTCAGAGCCATTTGAACCATTGTTGAACTCTAATCAGAAGTGCCACCTACGGGTATTTGTAGCAGCGAAAGAAAATTGAGTAATTCTCTACTGTCTGACAAGAGGAGATGGCTGGAGTTAGCAGCGTAACCGTCAACAGGAAAAGTTCAGAGGTGTATGGCAACCAGCGAGCTCGCTACCACACTAGCGATTGAGATAGCGTTGTATTAATCCATGAAAGGCAGTAACACGCTAGCCGGAAACCTCTACTGCGCACAAATCATCGTCAGTCCGAAAGTACAGGGCGAAAAGAGCAATTCCAAAGGAAGACAGATCTGCGAACGTTTGTAGCTCATCTGCTGAGCAGACCGCCTATAGACGAGTTCTGCGACCCATTCTTGAGCACTGCTCGGTTGTTTGAGATCGCCATCACGTGGAATCAAAATACGTCAAAGAAATTCAGAAGCGTGCTTCTAGAATTGTTACCGGCAAGCCCGATAAACAAGCGAATGTTGGGTAGAGTCTTCGAGAGCAAAAATAGGATTCCCTGAAGACGACGTTCTTTTCACGAACCACCTGTTGATAAAAGCTAAAGAACAAGTGTGTTCAGCCGATTGCTGAATCATTCTACTGTCGCCAAAGAACGTGTTCAGCATATCCTGTAATTCTTCCTCACTTTCACTGAGGATAGTAGTGTCATCAGCCAATCTTATTAATGGTATCCTTTCACCTTAGATTTTAATTCCACTCTTGAAACTCCAGTTAATTTCCTTCAACCTTCCTTTTATTCCCGTCACTGCTTGTTCCATGTATATTTTCAACAGTAGAGGCGAAAGGCTGCAACCATGCCTTAATCCATTTTGAATCCAAGCACATCGTTCCTGATCTTCCACTCTTGTTGCTTACTCTTGGTTTTTGTGCATGTTGCGTGTTAATCGCCTTTCCCTACAACTTACCCCTATTTTTCTCAGAATATCGAATATTTTGCACAATTTTGCATTAACGAATGCTTTTTCCAGGTCGACATATCCCACGAACGTTTACAGACCGT